>NW_006922352.1:587099-593836 GCF_000298275.1 Orycteropus afer afer
CCGCGGGGAGCGGTGGGAGACAGGAAGAGACTGGCGAAGGTGAGGCCAACCGAGAGGACCGGGCCCGGCCGAGGAACGGACCCGCAGGAAAGACCGCAGAGAGCCGGTGGGACCAGGAGACCCTACCCAGGCCCCCCGGTGGGCACACGTAGCCCAGGGGGGCTGCAGCGGGTTCTGGGGTCCCAGGGCCCTGCCTGGGAGGGCTGGCCCCGCCCACCTCCAGGCTGGCTTGGGGGCCACCCGTCCCCTCGCTCTGAGGTTCAGTCTCTCCATCTGACTAATGGGGACACAAACAGCACCTCCCTAGGGGGTGCCTGGGGGTCCGAGAGCTGCTGGTGTCACGGGAGCCTGGGGGGGCAATGATGAGGCTTGGACGTTCCTGACCCCCCAGCCTGCCCCAGGGAACCCGGTTCCCCGAGTCTCGATTCCCTGCAGTCTGAACGGAGCCCTTGATGCCCCAGGGGCCAAATTGCAAGACAGGGGAGGTTCCCCCCCACGAGGCTTTGCCTTCTCCAGGGTCTAGGCCTGGCTGGACCCCTGGGTCTGGGGTCCGGTGGCCTGGGGGTGGAGTTTCCAGGGACCTTTGGGAGAAGGCGGCTGGAAGCCTGGCTCCTGGATCCCTGGGGGAGGGGACTGTGGACCTGCCTCGCGGGTCTGAGGAGTAACACTGAGGGTTGGGGTGGGGGGACTCCTGAAGAGGAAGGGGCCAGACGCTGGGGGCCCAGACTCCTAGCTCCCTTGGGGAGGAGGGGGCCGGGGGCCCGGACACCTGGGTCCTGGCACCCACCCGTAGAACCGACCTTGCGGGGCCTTCGCCGCACACAAGCTCGTGTCTGTGGGTCCGTGTCGGGCTCACCATCGCGGCTGGGCCCCCCGCCCTCCCGGCCCCACCCCGTCCGTCCGTCCATCCGTCTGTCCATCTGTCCACCTGCCGCGCCCCCCGGGCTGAGGTAGGAGGTTGTATAGTTGAGGAGGACACCCAAGGAGATCACTATACGGCCTCCTAGCTTTCCCCAGGCTGCGCCCTGCACGGGACGGGGGCCCAGCTGGGCCCCCCAGCCCCTGGCTGCCCCACCCGCCGGGGCTCAGGGGTCTGCTGCAGGGACCCTGGGAGGAGGAGCTGGGCTGTGTCCGTGTGGCCCTGCATGCCTCCCTCCACGCTGAATCTCCCGTCTCCACCGACCGCGTCCCGTTTCCCGTCTTGTGCGTCGCTGGGTCTCACGCTCGTGGTGGGTGGCTGTGTTTCCTCCTGTGTTCATGGTCTCTCTGACCCTGTCCCCATCTCTCCATCCATGTCCCGATATCTCTGCATCTCTCTGTCTCTGGCACTCAGCGGTATCTGTGTCTCCCTGGCAGACCCCCGTCTCCTTCAGTCTCTCTCTGTGTCTCTGTTTGTCTCTGGCCCTCCCCGTCTCTGCCTCTGGACCCCCCCAGCCCAGCGCCCTTCATGGCCGCCCCTCCCTGAGCCGCCGGCCTCTGGGTCCCTGAGACCCTTTAACCTGTGAGGATGTCCAGGGTCACAGGTGAGGTTCTTGGGAGCCTGGCGTCCGGCCCAACCACCAGCCTGGGGATCACCGGCCCGACCGCCTACCCCTGACCCCTGACCCCTGACCCCCTTCCTCCTGAAAACCCAGAGACTGACATTTGACCACGGCTGAAATCTGACCTCTGACCCCACATCCAGTGGCCCCTCCCCCGCCGTACAGTGACCTCACAAAGCTCCCCAGCTTCTCTCAGGCCCTGAGCCCTCAGCCATGGCGCTGCTGGCCCCAGTGATGGCCCTGTCAGCCCTTGGGGCCCTGGCGGCCGTCACGGCGCCTGTGGGGGCCTGCCTCCTCTGCTTCACGACCTACTCGGAGCGTCTGCGCGTCTGCCAGCTCTTCGTCGGGATAGAGGGACCGGCGCTGCAGAAGTGTGAGGACGCGTTCACAGCCGCCTTCCAAGGCCTCCGTGACACTGAGATCAGTAAGACACCCACCACCTCCATGGGGGCCCTGGGGGCACGCAGAAGGGGCAGAGAGGCCTGGGGGGACAGACAGACAGACTCAGAGAGGCCTAGAGGGGGACAGACAGACTCAGAGAGGCCTGGAGAGGGGGGACAGACAGACTGACTCAGGCTGGAAGGGGAAAGACAGACAGACAGACTCAGAGGGGCTTGCAGGGGGCAGACAGACCCAGAGAGGCCTGGAAAGGGCCAGCCAGCCAGAGACTCAGAGAGAGAGACTCAGAGACATAACTCAGAGAGAGACATGCAGGGAAGAGGGGGCAGTGGGGGGCCGAGACTCATGAAGAGAGGGGGACAGGGACCCAGAGAGAGAGGGATGGGGATCCAGAGAGAGGGGGACAGAGACCCAGAGAGAGGGCAGTAGAGCTTTGGTGGGGCACAGAGACTGGGGGGTAGATGTAGAGAAAGATAGCTTAGGACAGAGACAGCCTGTGTTAGGGACACAGGGTTCAGAAGCTGCTCCCAGACCCCTGCCACCTGACCCCTCCCCAGACTATGACGAGAGAAGCCATCTGCACGACATCTTCACCCAGGTGACCCACTTACTCCAGGAGACGGCTGCCACCCACAGTGAGTGGGGTGGGGCTGGCGGCAGGGCCCATGGTGGTGCTGGGACCCCCAAGAGATGGGTACGTGCTGGGGGCCCCCAGGGACTCAGCAGTGATCTGGGAGGGGTGGCGCCAGCAAGGTGAGCGAGCCGGTGAAGGTAGTTCTCGGAGGGCCATGTAGGGGTTGGTGAGGCTGGTGGGGGATGGTGAAACAGCCCAGAGTGTAGCCCAGTCTGGGGAGAAGACCCCCATGCGGAGTCGGGTGGGTCTCCCGGCTCCTGTTTCTCCTGGTCATGGAATTCGGGCCCTGCCACGGCCCTCTCTAGGCCTTAACGTACATGCACCTGTGTGATGGGACCACCTCCTCACCTCCTAGGGTGGCTGTGGAGTTCAGTGAGACACGGGGGTCTCCTAGACCCTCGGAAAGGAGGTTTTCCTTTAAAAAACCAAACCACTACCACTGAGTCGATTCTGACTCACAGCGACCCTTTAGGACAGAGGAGGACTGCCCCATAGGGTTTCCAAGGCTGTCAGTCCTTCCTGCCACATCTTTCTCCTGTGGAGTTGCTGAAGGGTTTGGAGCACTGACCTTTTGGTTAGCAGCTGAGCACTTTAACCACTGTGTCACCACGGCTCTTTTAACAGTCTTGTTGTTGTTATTATGTGCCATCGAGTTGGACCCGACTCATAGTGACCTCTCCTTGGGTTTCCGAGGCAGTATCACTACGGAAGTAGATTGCCCCATCTTCCTTCCAAAGAGTGGCAGGGGGGTTTGAACCGCCAACCTTCTGGTTAGCAGTCAAGTGCCTTAGCCACTGTGCTACCAGAGCTGTAATAGTCTATAACACTAAAAAACCAAACTCACTGCCATGGAGTCGATTCCTATCCATAGTGACCCCTACTGGGTTTCCCAGGCAGTAAATCTTTATGGAAGTAGAGTGTCTAGTCTTCCTTCCACGGAGTGCTGGTGGGTTTGAACTGCCAACCCTCTGGTTAGCAGTCAAATGCTTTAACCACTACACCACCAAAGCTCCCTTAACAGTCCATAAAACCAACAACCAAACTCAAATGCCAGTGAGTCGATTCTGACTCACAGCGACTCCTACTGGGTTTCCGAGGCAGTAAATCCCTACGAAGTAGCTTGCCTCATCTTCCTCCCACAGAGCAGCTGGTGGGTTTGCACTGCCCACATAATAGTCAGTTAAAAAACAAAACAAAACAAAAAACACTGCCATTGAGTCGATTCTGACTCAGAGTGACCCCCACTGGGTTTCTGAGGCTGTTAATCTTCATGGAAGTAGATTGCCTCATTTTCCTTCCATGGAGCTGCTGGTGGGTTTGAACCACTGACCTTCTAGTTACCAGCCAAATGCCTTATGCATGACTCCAAAATCAGACCTGTTGCCAACAACTTGGGTCCGACTCCTGCGACCCTATGGGACGTAGTAGAACTGCCCCCTGGGGTTTCCAAGGCTGAAAGCAGGCTGCCTTCGTCCTCCTCTTAAGGAGCTGCTGAGTGGGTTCGACCTGCCAGCCCTTTGGTCCTCAGCCGAGTGCTTAACCCAGTGCCTCCAGGGCTCTTAGGCCCCGTCTTCCTATGTGCTCCTTACAGTGAGAACCCAAGTCCACGTTTTGAACGTGGCAGGACATCAGAAACCACAAAAAGCAAACCTGGTGCCGTCCGGCTGATTCCGACCCACTGAGACCCCGTGTGTGACAGGGCACAGCTGCCCCCACGGGGCTTCCCTGGCTTCCTCAGGCCCTTCCATGGCGCCTCAGGGTTCGAACCTCCAGCCTCTAGGTTAGCAGTGGAGTGCGAGCTGTTGGAGCCGTCTAGTGAACTAGGGGGTCGGAGGAAAGGAGGAGGACCTCAGTGAGATGGACTGACAGACACAGTGGCTGCGACGATGGGCTCAGGCAGAGCAGGGATTGTGAGGCTGCTGCAGGACAAGGTGGTGTTTCGTTGTGTTGTACGTAGGGTCGTTACGGGTTGGAATCAACTCCACGGCACGTAACGGTAACAAGAGGGACCGTGAGGGCATCAGAGGGACAGAAGAGTAGGTAGGAGTGACAGAGTCACTCACGTGGCAGTGAATGAGAGAGAGGGGTGGCCTGGGCAGTATGCACCTGGGACAGGGAACAGCCTTAGTGTGGGGCACACAAGGGCAGCTCGGGACAGGTACACACGGGCATGGCCGGTGCACGGACCACAGGGCTGTGGGGCACGGTGGCGGCCGAGGGCGAGTGTTGGCAGCATTCACACTCGGTCACCATGGTCCCAGGACACAGGATCCCCCCAGCATGGCAGAGGCAAGCTGCTGGCGGGTGAGAGGCGGGAGGGAAGGCGTGAAGCGGTGGTGTGTAGTACCCCCGCCATCTCCTAGCGCCGGGATTCCAGGACTTCCTCTGTCGACCGGCCCCTGGGTGGGACGAAGCCTTGAGCCCTCAGGTGCTGACTGAAAGGTTGGCAGTTCGAGTCCACCCATTTGGCACCTTGCAGAAAGGCCTGCTGATCTCCCGAAAGATGATTAACAAAAACCCAACCAAACTCACTGGGTTCTGACTCAGAGCGACCCCAGTGGGTTTCTAAGATTGTAAATCTATACGGAAGTAGATGGCCCTGTCTTCCTTCTGCCGAGTGACTGGTGGGTTTGAACTGCTGACCTTCTGTCTAGCAGCCAGATGGCTTAGCCACTAGGCCACCAGAGCTCCGAAAGGGGATAGCCACGGATACCCACTGCAGCACAGCTCTGTGACTGACGGGGGCCCCATAAGTCGAACTGGCGCCATGGCGATGCGTTGTTGTTTTCTCTTTCTGGTGTTCTGCTTGGGCAGTGATTCTGCCCCTGGTGGTGTGAACAGTCAGTTGTCTGCTAACCAAAGGGTGGGAGGTTCCAGTCCACCCAGTTGGCACCTTGGAAGATAGGCCTAGTATGAGAACGGTGGTAGCCCTGAACGCCCTGTAGGGCACTGCCGACTCTGACCGCGCGGGGGCGCCGCGAGCCGGAGTGACCAGCGTCGGGTTGGGTGGGGTTTTGTTCCTACATCGGCCGTCGTTGCTCCCTTCGCTTGCCCCCCACCCAGCGTTTGGACGAAGAGGGCGTTCCCGCCCATCCAGGCTGAGTCTGGATTGCGGATGGGGGTGTCTGGCGCGGGGCCAGCATGGAGACAAGTCCACCCGTGGAGCTCCCACCCGACAGGGAGACCCGAGCCCGCGAGGGCGGCAAAGGGGGCTCAGGGCGCCAGGACACGCCCTTTCTCCCCATTCAGGCTGTCTCGGCACCAGGCTTGGAAAAGACGGGGAGAAGGCCAGACGTGCTTGAGGGGGCAGGAGAGACTGGAGGCAGGCCGGCGGCGTGCAGGCGGGCCGAGGGTCCATGGAGAGAGGAGAGGCCTGGGCAGAGCTGGGCTGCGAGTGTGGAGAGGGGAGGACGCGGGCAGCAGCCCTGGGGACAGGAGGCCGGAGCGTAGCTGGGTAATCCAGTAGGAAGAGGGTCAGCGACGAAGAGGAAGCCCCCCACCAGGCGCACTGACCCAGTGGGTGGGCGCATAGCGGCTGTGAGCATGGCGCAGGGCCCGGCAGGGTTTCTTTCTGTGCAGGGGGTCGCTCCGAGCTGGAACCAGCTTCGTGAGGCCCCTAGTTAAAACTGCCCCTGAGAGGAGAAGCGTTAGGGACTGCAGGAGTGGGGCCAGGACGCAGTGACTGAGGGGCCTGGGGGTGCATCAAGGAGGCAGCTAGATCACAGGGTCAGAGGTCAGCTATGACGTCAGGGAGACTGAGACTGGAAAGGTAGGGGAGGGCTCCTGCATTGGCAGTTACTCCCATCCCTGTGTGGTGCAAGCAATTAACACACTCAGCTGCTAAGTGAGGTGCCTGGGGAGAAAATTCTGCAGATCTACTTCTGGGGAAAAAAAAAAAGATCAACCACAGCAAACTCGGGGGGCCCTGGAGAGCCACCTCTCCTATAAAGACCCCTCTGGGGCCCTGTGAAGGAGCCCTCAGGGCACAGTGCTTGAGCGCTAAGCTTTCCACTCTGTCCTCTGGGGGCGCTGTGGGTCGGAATGGACTCCACGGCAGTGGGTGTGGTTTGGGCTTTGCTTCTATAAAGACTGACAGCCTTGGAGACCCTGTGGTGCAGTTCCACTCTGTCCTCTAGGGGCGCTGTGGGTCAGAATGGACTCCA
>NW_006922352.1:593936-597718 GCF_000298275.1 Orycteropus afer afer
GACTCCAGGGCAGTGGGTGTGGTTTGGGCTTTGCTTCTGTGAAGATTGACAGCCTTGGAGACCCTGTGGGGCAGTTCCACTCTGTCCTCTAGGGGCGCTGTGGGTCAGAACCAACTCTATGGCACACGGCAACAGCCGCAGGGCCCTGTGGACAGGGACTGGAAGGAAAGACTGGAGGCCGGGAGAAGGCAAGTGCAATACGTCCAAATATTCATGAAATGTTCCCGGCACTGAGGCCTGCCCTCAGGTTTGTGTTTTGAGTATTGGAGGAGACAAGAAACGGCTATAAAATTCTACAGTATGTACGTCAGCTGGTGGTCCGTGCTGTAGAGGAAGACAGAGCAAGGAAAGGGAATGGGGTGCCCAGTAGGTTGATCATTTTAAATAAGTTGATCAGACACAATTGAGCAAAGGCCTGTAAGAGGTGAGAGTGAGGGCCCATAATCTGAGGGGAAAGCAGTGCAAAGGCCCTGGGGCCAGTGGTGCTGGAGTGGAGTCAGCAAGTGCTAGGAGTGCTAGAAAGTGGTAGGAGATGAAGTCAGAGGTAGGAAGAGGTGGAATCCAGGAGAACGTCGTGGGCCAAGCAAAAATCTACTGCTGTCCAGTCAGCTCTGACCCACAGTGCCCCTAGAGGACAGAGTGGAACTGCCCACAGGGTCTCCAAGGCTGTCAGTCTTCACAGAAGCAAAGCCCAAACCACACCCACTGCCGTGGAGTCCATTCCGACCCACAGTGCCCCTAGAGGACAGAGTGGAACTGCCCACAGGGTCTCCAAGGCTGTCAATCTTCACAGAAGCAGACTGCCTCATCTTTCTCCCGGGGAGCAGCTGGTGGGTTCAAGCACCCGACCTCTCAGTTAGTGGCTGAGTGCTTAACCACTGGGCCACCAGGGCTCCTTTATCCCAACCAAAAGCAAACCGCACTCGCTGTCATCGAGTCGATGCAGACTCACAGCACCCCCGTTGGATTTCTGAGGTGGTAAATCTTCACAGAAGTAGATTGCCCCGTCTTCCTTCTGCGGAGCGGCTGGTGGGTTTGAATGGCCAACCTTGTGGCTCGCGGTCACTTGCCAGGGGATGGTAGTCATCGATGCTCCTCCACAGCGTGCGTTATGTGGCTGGCTGACTGTGAGCACTTCCAGGCATTACCTGTGGAGGCATTACGACCCTTTCATGAGGCACGTGTAAGCACCTTTATGTTGTGTGGCATTGACTCCTCACCTCCATGCTGCCCTGGGCGGTAGCTACTTACTTGCCCTGTTGTATCCGTGAGAGAGCGGAGGATCAGGAAGAGAAAGTCACTTGGTCAAGGTCGCACTTGTGACTGATGCCTCAGTGAGGTAGGTGTGCTCAGGCCTGGACGGGCCAGGACTCAAACCCAGATGATCGGAGTCAGAGTGGGAGCTACTAACCAACACACACATCTTTTGGGGAGACGGTCACAGCACCCACCCGCCCCAGCACCCATGATGTCACCAATGCCCCATGCGACGTGCACCTGCCCTGCCCCACCCCGGCACACATGGGGTCACCGGTGCCCTGGTACGACCTCCCCCCATCCGCCCCAGCAGCCATGACAAACAGATGGTCTCTAGAGCCTGGGGAACATGTCAGCCCGTTCCCACTCGCACAGCCCACTCGGTAATGAGCGCCCTCGCCCCACACCTGGTGCTTCCTCCACGCCCCCTGCAGCCATTGGTTTGACCCGTCCAGGAGCTGCTTGTCGCGCGTCTCCGTGGCCTCTTACTTGAGCCGCTCATCATCCCCTGGGCCCCACTCCAGCTCTGGGGCCCAGCACAGGCCTCTGAGTCTCCGTTGATCCCTCATGTGGAACCCTCCTCCCGGCCTCAGTGCTCCCTTTCTCCAGCTTATTCCGCTCTGATCCTTACTTCACCCATGCTCTTGCCAGTATCCGCCAGTCCTTCCCTTTCTGTGTGGCTGTAAGTCACAGGGAAACCCCCATCCCACACCCCAAAGGCTTAAAAAAAACCCAAGTTTATTTCTCCCACAAGAAACAAGTCCTGAGGGAGACATTGAGGACTGGGGTCACAGCTCCCCGCCCACAGGCACCCAGTGCTTCCACTACTGCACGACTGTGTTGGCTGCAGTCTTTGTCCTCATGGCTCCTGGGTGGCTGCAAGCGCTCCAGCCATCACAACCAAGTTTCAGGCCTCAGGAAGGGACTGTAAGATGGCACCATCTCTCATTTAAGGCTACTTCCTGTAACTCACATATGACACTTCCTCACATCTGTGTCCAAAACTTGGTCCCATGACCACCCGTAACCACAAAGAAGCCTGAATAACGTAATCTTTTAGTTGGGTGGCACTGCTTCTGCTGAAATGCAGTGTTCTAGTCTTAAAGGAGGAGCTCTGGTAGCATAGTGCCTAAGGCACTTGACTGCTAACCAGAAGGCTGGTGGTTCAAACCCACCCGCCACTCCTCGGAAGGAAGGTTGGGCGATCTACTTCTGTAGTGAGACCACCTCGGAAACTCGCTATGAATCAGGTCTGACTCGACGGCACATAACAACAACAACATTCTTAAAGAGATTGGAGCCTAGAGACCAGAACTAGATGGTGCCCCACGACTACAACTGAACATTCAGATCTGGGACACAGTAGATGGATCCCGATCGAAAGGGAGGAAACTGTGGAACACAACTTCCAATTTTCAAAGAATCCAGACTAACTGAACCCGTCGAGACAGGAGGAATCCCCAAGACACTCTTTAAACCTTGAAGCAAAACTTATCTCCTGAAGTCACCTTGGAACGAGATGGCAAGATGCCTCAGAAAGTAAGGAACGTTGTCCTCCAGAGCTGTGGCCTTTCAAAAATCCATCCATGCGAGACCAAATGACCACGACTACCGTAAAGCACAGACAAGAAGACACTGGGATATGACACCCTGAACAGACAGACATAATGTCCCAGGGTTACCAGTGTCCGACTCACATACAACCCCCAAAAGCCTAGATACTAAACATTCATTGTACATGCAGCGGTTGATGATAACAGGCGGACCCTACTTGTGATGGGAGTCCAAACGTTACCTCCTATACCGTATTCTATGTTAAAGATGGACAAGTGTATCTGGAAGTTGTAATGTTTTTATGCACAGGACGGTGCACGATATATGCCAAGACGGACGTTTCACTGATGTTAGCTAAACCCTACCCGATTGACTTCCCACTTTACTTACAAACAGATTTAGGAATGGAACTCTTTCTGCCTGTCAGGAGAATGCGGCTACAATGTAACAAAATGTAACCAATGCCGCTGAACTGTGTAGAAATTGTTGAACGGGAGTGTGTTTTGCTGCGTATGTCTTCACCAAAAATACAATAAAATATTAAAAGAGAGAGAGCGATTGGAGGCAACTGCCTCATTTACTGGCCACAGCACCCCTACGCTAGATCCATCCGCACGCCTACTCTCCAGACAGCTTCCTTGGAAGAAAAATCACAAACACTTGGAGGTTTGGAGGCCACCAGAAAGGCCCCAATCCAAACGCCTACAAGGGCAGGAAGGAAACGTCAGACACGAGAGGGGAGGGGCGTGGAAATGAATCCGCGTGGGGCTCTGGGGAAGGTGGGGGGGGTGCCCTGTGTAAGGGGGTGGGCTGCCGGTCAGCCACAGCCAACTGCTGGCTTGTGTAATACGATCCCCAAGTCACACCTCCCCCCATCTTTTTTTTTTTTTTTTTTTTTTTAAAAGTAGCCAAACGTTTTATGTGACTTTCCCAAATTTTTATGTTGGCAACTGGCTCGTAAGTTTTGTTTT
>NW_006922352.1:598624-600406 GCF_000298275.1 Orycteropus afer afer
CTGCCCTGGAGTCCATTCTGACCCACAGCGCCCCTAGAGGACAGAGTGGAACTGCCCACAGGGTCTCCAAGGCTGTCAGTCTTTATAGAAGGTGACTGCCACGTCTTTGCCATGGAGCAGCTGATGAGTTTGAACCACTGACCTTCTGGTTAGAGGCCAAGCACTTAACCAAATGATGCCTGGTCTTTTCATGGCTGATAGTGTGCTTGAATCCACCATTCTGGTCATTGTGTGACCCCATCATGAGGCCTCCCTCGCCTCAGTGACCTCCACTGTACACCCCATGATGTCCTCCAGCAAGTGGTGCCTTCTAATGACATGGCCAGAGTGAGCGAGTTGAAGTCTCACACTATGTTCTGTCATCCACAGGGATTCCATTGGCTAATTTTCAGCAACAGATCACCAGGCCTCTTTCTCCCAGTCTGAGTCTGAAAACTCCACCGAAACCTGTCCACCATGGGTGACCCTGCTGACATTGGAAATACCAGTGCCATAGCTTCCAGCATTGCAGTAACACACAGGGCTCCCTAGTACAAAAAACAGACAGGTGGACTGTATACATACCAAAACCAAGCCAAACCCACTGCTCTCGAGTCAGTTCCAACACATAGCAACCCCATTGAGCTTCCGAGGTGATAAATCTTTACGGAAGTAGATTGCTCAGTCTTGCTTCCATGGGTTTGAACCACTAACCTTCTGGTTAGCAGTCAGATGCCTTAGGACTTTATATGTTGTTGTCGTTATGTGCCGTCGAGTCGGACCCGACTCATAGTGACCCCTCCTGGGGTTTCCGAGGCAGTATCACTACGGAAGTAGGATTGCCCAGTATGTAAGCGTGTACATATATATGGTCAACGAAAAGGGAAGACCCTCAACTAGCTGGATTGGCACAATGGCTACAATGATGGGCTCAGGTATAGCAAGGATCATGGGGCTGGCTCAGGACGGGGCAGTGTTTCATTCTGCTGTACAGTGGGTCACTGTGAGTCTGAGATGAGTCAGTGGCACCTAACAACAACAACAAGTACAAACCAAGGAGAGCTACGAATTAAATGGAGGGGGCGATATGAGAGAGAAAAGCAGGGAGTGGGATTACACCTGTGGAGAGGACGGGCCTCTGTGGAGGTGACACTTCAGGTGAGACCTGAAGGAGGAGGCGGAGCTGGGGAAGGGTGGGCTAGGGACAAGCCAGCACAGGCAAAGGCCCTGGGGTGCCAGGGAACGGGGTTCTTTTTGTATGAAGGGAATCGAAAGGTGGGAAGTTTGGGTGGAACACAAAACCAAAAACCAAACCCACTGCCACTGAGTTGAGTCCCACTCATAGGGAAACCCCTGTTGGGTTTCTGAGGCGGTAAATCTTTACAGAAATCGATTGCCCAGTCTTCTTTCCTTGGAGTGGCTGGTGGGTTCAAACCGCCAACCTTCTGGTCAGCAGTCAAATGCCTTAGGCACTGCCACCAGAGCTCCTTGGGTGGAAGACAGAGGGTGGGGTTATGTCTGATCACATATGGCTTAGTGGGCCTTGGTGAGGATTTTAGCCATTGCCCTCCCCTTCCTGACAACAAGTTGATGCAGAAGGGGGGTCCACCTCAGGGACACTCAGGAGGCAGAAGACTTGGGGTAGACAAGGTGGGGAGCATTGGGGTGGGGTATAGGAGGCACAGGGGTGAAGGCATGGTGACAACAGCTCCTCTCCAGCGACAATGGCCATCAGGAAAGCCTTTACTACAAGGTCTCCCTCCACCCCATAGAGTCCTATGAAGCGGCCTTCCGTGCTGCTGC
>NW_006922352.1:601616-602243 GCF_000298275.1 Orycteropus afer afer
CCTAAAGTGGCCTTAGGGACACGGGCTAGGGGAGACGGAGACAGCCCTGCAGACCCAGCGTTCTCGCCCCATAGGGATCCAGGAACGCTCCCGGCGATTCCGCTGCCGCGGGTGCTACTCTACACTCTGTGGCCTTCCTCTAGACTGTCCAAGTGAGGGGCGGAGCCTAAAGCTGACTGACCAACCCTGGCGGGGCGGGCGGAGGGGCGGGGCCTGAAATAATTGGCCTGTCAGGTGGAGGGGCGGGGCCTGGAAAATTGACCTGCCCGGAGGAGAGGCGTGGCCTGCAATGACTGGCCTGCCAGGCGGGGCCTGCAAGCTAAGGACTGGAGAAAGAGCTAAGCGAGGAAGGGGTAGGCCTGTGGGCTGGGGCGGGGCCGGGGGGTGCTGACCCGCGAGGGTGACGGAACCCGGCCTTTAGTTCAGGATATGGAGGTGATTCGTGGTGATCAGGCTATGTTCTCTTGCGAGGTCAACTTTGAGCTCCCGGAGGAAATCACCTATTCCTGGAAGTTCGTAGGAGGAGGTGTGAGTCGGGGCGGGGCCAGCGGGAAGTTGGCGAAGAGGGTGGGGAGTCGGGACTCAGAGGGCTGGAACTCGGCGGAGCGTGGTCTAGGTCCCGGCTCA
>NW_006922352.1:603653-604790 GCF_000298275.1 Orycteropus afer afer
ACACACACACACACACACAGCTTCCTTGTTTCCCTAGGATGTTCCTTAGATGGTACTTCAGCGGTAGCTGACAAAGGCATCTTTTCCTTTTCTCACTTTCATCCCTAAAATAAAGAGTATATTTTCTGCCCTGTTTTAGTTTTTAAAAGTAGTCACCACTAACTCACGTAGGAGGACGGTCAAACCAAACCAAACTCACTGCGAGGTGGTAAATCTTTACAGAAGTAAATTGCCCAGTCTTCCTTCCACGGAGTGGCTGGTGGGTTTGAACCGCCAACCTTCTGCTTAGCAGTCAAATGCCTGAGGCATTACACTACCAGAGCTCCTTAGTGGGTAAGGCATTTGGCTGCTAACCAGAAGGTCGGTGGTATGAACCCACCAGCCACTCTGTGGGAGAAAGATGAGGCAGTCCACTTCCGTAAAGAGTGACAGCCTTGGAACCCAGTGGAGGTTGTCGCTGTGAGTTGGAATTGACTAAATGGCAGTGAGTTTGGCTCGGTAACGATAGTAATTATGGCGCTGTGGTTAAGGCATTGGGCTGTTAACTAAAAGTTTGGTGGTTTGAAACCACCAGCCACTCTGTGGGAGAAAGATGAGGCTGTCTGCTTCTGTAAACACTACCCTATAGGGGGTCACTATCAGTCGGAATCAACTCAATGGCAGTGGGTTTGGTTTGGGGTATTGACAGTAATACTACAGCTATCACAGCCCAAGGTCCCTGGGGGCTGCAAACCGTTTGCTGTCCGCTACTAACTGAAAGTTGGCAATTTGGACCTACCCACTGGCACCTGGAATACAGGCTGGTGATGTGCTTCAGTGACATCGCAGCCAGGAAACCCTGTGGGGCACAGTGGTCCTCTACAGCAAAGGGTCACTGTGGGGCACAGTCAAGACCAGTTCGTTTGATGTTTTTATGATGTAGTGCACAGGAACTCTGGTGGCAGGATGATTAAAGCATTCGGCTGCTAACACAAAGGTTGCCAGTTCAAACCCACCAGTCACTCCATGGGAGAAGAGGTGAGTCTGTCTGCTTCTGTAAAGATCGACAGCCTTGGAAACCCTGTGGGGCAGTTCCATTCCATTCTCTAGGGGTGCTATGTCCACAGCAGTGGGTGTGGTTTGGCTTTGCTTCCTAAA
>NW_006922352.1:605460-607046 GCF_000298275.1 Orycteropus afer afer
GACTGAGCCTGTGTTGGTGTAGCTCCACCTCTTTGCGTGATAAATTGAGCGGATTAGTTCGATTAGCAAACAGAGATAGGGAAAGATTTGGCCACCCCACCTGAAGTTCACCAAGGAACCAGGATCTTCCCCCAGAGCCCAGAGATAGAGAGAGAGAGACAGAGAGACAGAGACCGACCCTTCCTCTAGAGCTTGTGCCCTAGAGTTGCTGAACTGCAGGAGAATAAACTTGTTAAAGTCACCCCCTTGTGCTATTTCTGTTGCAGCAGCGCTAGAGAATGAAGACACCCACCTTAAGGGGCACCTCCTTCTGGGCTGTTGGGACCTGCCCAGTACTTATCCTCATTCCCTGGTGTATTTCCCCTTCGTTGATTCATTCATTCCTTCAGCAAATAGTCACTGAGCACTTAATACAGTCTCCGTAGTCTCAAGGTGCTGGAGACACAATGAGAGCAGCCAAGAGCCCCTGCCTTCAGGGCTTGTAGTCTCGTGTCTGGTCAGACAATAGAAAGAGAATTAAGTAAAACATATGTCAAGTTGGCAGGGGCCCTGGTGGCACAGTGGTTAGGCGCCCAGCTGCTTACTGAAAGGTCGACCGTTTGACCTTGAGAGAAGGAGGTAGCAGTCTTTGCCTGTGAAACTTCCAGCCTTGCAAACCCTACGGGCCAGTTCTACTCTGTCCTTTAGGCCCACTGAGTCGGAATCAACTGGATGGTAACAGGATATATCAAGTTATGTGATATGTCAAGGTAAACACTTGGCTGCTAACGGAAGGGTTGGTGGTTCAAACACATCCAGCACCTCCATGAGAGAAAGACCTGGAGACCTGTTCCCATGAAGATTAACCCATTGCCATCCTGATCAGGGAAGTATATATCCTGAGTGGTTCCTGTTAGCTTCCAAGTTGATCCTGTTCCTGAATTGTAAGCTGTTGCTTCCGTAATAAATCGCAGAGTCGTGAGTACTGTCTGTGAGTTGTGTGTGGACACTCAATGGATTATTGAAGCCAGAATTGGTAAAAAGGGTTGAAGGGTGGAGGGATGTCTGACCACCTCACAGGAACCAGCTCTGGGCTGATGCCAATGATGACTGTCATCTCGCCACCTGAAGTTAGACGAGGTCCGACACCACCGTGCTGTGCTCTGCAGTGAAATCCCTCGTTGACAGTACATCACTGTCCCGAGAGTGTGGAGGGGGCACGGAAGCTCCGAGCTGGGGGTCCTCCCAGACCCCCCGAGACCCTGCCCTGTGGGCCTCTCTTTGCTCGTCCTGATTTCGGTCCTTCGTGAGAAAACCGAAACCACACACTGGCACTGAACTGGGCACGTAGAAAGTGTTGAAGTGGTGTTATGTTCTGCCACGTGTCGTCTCCACAACAACAAAAGTGAATTATGTCTGTAAAAGTCAGAGACCCTGTGGGCACAGTTTGGCGCTCACACACCTGGGGCCGTCATGAGTTGGAATCAACTCAGTGACATCTGGGTTGGGGTTTTTTGGTTAAGTATCTAACTGCCCTCCTTAACCTCTTATTTCTGAGAATGTAACAATAAAGTATTGTTGTTGTTGTTGTTGTTATGTGCCGTCGA
>NW_006922352.1:607364-611664 GCF_000298275.1 Orycteropus afer afer
TCTGCACCATCCAAGGACACTGAGGTTAGTGGTGGAAAATGGTGGCGTTGTAGCGTCAGAACCTAATTCAAGGGGGACAGTGAGAATGGCCACCAGCACAAAGGTGATCCCTGTGAGGCGGAGGTCAGAGGTGCCTCTACTCACCAGTCTCTATACCATCTGCCTTTTAACCAGATCCCTGGCATATATGTCCGTACATAGGAGAGTCAACTGGGAATCTTGTTACAGTGCAGACTATGGGTCACTACATGCACATTCGCAGCAGGGGGTCCAGCCACAGTGAACCGGTTCAAAGCCCTGCTTTCCACCAGCTCTGACGCTGGCTGTCTCGCTCACTGCACTCTCCACTCTCTGCTGGGTTCCATAAACCGGAAGGATGGGGGTGAGGCAGTGGCCTCACCGAAACTCACAAACCTTAATGGGTGTACAAAGGCCATGAGGACAGCTTCTTCCTCTGACCTCTAACTTCACGAGAAAACCAACAACCAAACTAACCGGCATCTAGTCAGTTCTGACTCAGTGACCCCCATTGGGTTTCTGAGACTGTAAATCTTTACAGAAGTAGATTGCCCCGTCTTCCTTCTGCTGGTGGGTTTGAACTGCCGACCTTCTGGTTAGCAGCCAGATGCCTTGTCCACTCTCCTGACTATGAGGGGAGAGAAAATCACCACGAGCGGCCCAAGGCTTCCTATGGGGGGGGGGGTCAGACAGGCTGCCATCCCCCAACCTTGTTACCAACTCTAACACCAACTGTCCCTCCAGGGCACTCTCTACTTCATGCTGGGTTCAGTAATTCCTTGCAGTGGCCACCCAGCTCATAGTTGATACTGACGATTATGTGTGGGGTTTATTAGGGAAGTAACAGGCTACAATTCAGGTTCAGGAACCTGCTCAGGATACAATTTCTCTGATCAGGACAGTCTCCCCTCGGCCATGCCCACGGGCGCACCCCTCTCTGGCCCTTGACCTTTCAGCCTGGCCCCCTCCCTTCGCAGGAAAATGCTACAAAGCTCTTTCAGCTCTGCTGAGAGCTGCGCCCACTCCTCCAGCAAGCCGCCTGCCCAAAGGCACTCAGCTTTCTCGCTCTCTGGGCTGGCAAGCCTGCTGCGTTGTCTGGTACCAGTCTCTTGCTTCTGCTGCCACCATCTCTGCAGTCTCAGGGCAGGGATCTCGGGTCCAAGAATACACTTCACTGCTGCTTGTTTCTTGATTATACTGAGATTACACACACACACACACCCCTGCCTCTGGGAGGGCTCATTTTAAGCCTTGTTGTTGTTGTTATGTGCCATCGAGTCGGACCTGACTCATAGCGACGCCTCCTTGGCTTTCCGAGGCAGGATCACTACAGAAGTAGATTGCCCCATCTTCCTTCCGAGGAGTGGCTGGTGGGTTTGAACCGCCAGCCTTCTGGTTAGCAGTCAAGTGCCTTAGACACTATGCCACCAGAGCTCCTAGTGAGATGACAACACTGCCCACTCCCCACATTAGGGTTCCATCCACCTTATTTGCATGGTCCCCCACCCTCGAGGGCGCCATGTACCTTATTTGCATTAATTACTCACAAGCTGTCCAAGCCCCTTGGTGGACCACAAGCACCTCACATTTGCATAGTTCCAGCCAGTCATCTGATGGTCGCCACAAAGACCATGGCAAGAAGAGTCATCCCAAGTGATTCACCCCACAAGTGGCTTATTAAGGAAGAAACAGGGTGCAATTTGGGATCATGATCTGGAAGCACAGAACCCCTGAATTTGTAGCCAGCAGGTCAGAACTGTGGGTGACCTGGGAACCCCCCCCAAGCTTGCAGTTGGTGTCTGAAGTCTTGGGTAGGTATGACCCATGCAGCGTAGCCTAGCTGCAGAGTGGTTGGCGCAGAAATGCATGTTCCAGGAGTGTTCCAGGCAGAGGAGGGGCAAAGGCCCTAAGGCTGGCGTGAGCCTGGTGTGAGGGAGGAGTTGTCGGTAGATGCCATTGAGCTGGTCCCAACTCACAGCCACCTCAGTGCACCTAATAAGCACCACCCAGGCCTGCACCGTCCACCCCCATGCTTGCTCCGTTTGAGCCTGCTGTTCCAGCCCGTGTCAGTCCATCTCACTGAGGGTCTTCCTCTTTTTTGCTGACCGTCTATTTTACCAAACATGACATCCTTCTCCAGGGACTGGGCCCCCCTGATCACATGTCCAAACAGGTATAACCAACCCAACCCAAAAAGGAAACAAAGTCTCAGAAGAAAATAAATAAAATTCTTTATTATATCCTAATCATGCAGCAAAAATGGAGATTAAATAAGAACAGGGAGAGAATGGGGGCCCCCAGGACAGCACGTAGGACCCCCTTTTCTTCCTGTCCCTATAAAAACCTCAGACCCTGATCAATAAATACCCATCCCCAAGGACCCAGACGTCCCAGCCCCAACGTGGTCTGGCTGGGGAGGCTTGGGTCGACCCCTCATTTTTCTAGGCTGTGATCTTTACAAAGGAGCCCTGGTGGCACAGTGGTGAAGTGTTCAGCGGCAAAGCGAAAGGTGGGTGGTTGGGACCCACCAGGTGTTTCCTGGGAGGAGAAAAAGCTGGCAGTCGGCTTCCATAAAGATGACAGTCTTGGAAACCCTGTGGGGCAGTTCCTCTCTGTCCTCTAGGGGCGCTGTGGGTCGGAATCCACTGGATGCCAGTGGGTGTGGTTTGGGCTTTGCTTCTGTGAAGATTGACAGCCTTGGAGACCCTGTGGTGCAGTTCCACTTTGTCCTCTAGGGGCGCTGTGAGTCAGAATAGTCTCCATGGCAGTGGGTGTGGTTTGAGCTTTGCTTCCATGAATATCAGCAGCCTTGGAAACCTTGTGGGGCAGTTCCACTGTGTCCTGTAGGTGCCCATGAGTCAGTCGGAATGGACTAGGGGCAGCGGGGTAACGGAATCTTCACCAGAGCGGGTGCCCAGGTCTTTCTCCCTGCCAGGGTTGAACCTCTGCTGCACCAGGGCTCCTCCTCCTCTCCCAGACGCGGGAAACCGAGGCCCAGCGAGCGTCCTCCTGCCTCCCCTTAGGCGCCCTGCTCGGCCTTACACCTGGACGCGGTAGGCGCCCGCCCGCCGCCGGCAGAGCCTCCGCACGCCCACCCAGTACAGCGTCAACATGACCACCCAGTACCCCACGTAGGCGCCGGCCCCGGCCGCCAGGTGGTAGGCCTCGGCGGCCCTGGAGGGGCCGCTCCAGTCGGCTGTGGCTTCCTGGACCACGCTGCGCACCAGGCCCCCGAGCAGCAGCGCCGCCCAGAGCGCCAGCGGCAGCACGGGCACGTAGTTGGCGGCCAGCTGGCGGCGGCCCGACGTGCCCCAGCCGCTCTGGTTCATGGTGGCCAGCGCCAGGAACTTGGCCGGCAGCAGGCCGCCCATGTAGAGCGGCGCGTACAGCGAGAGCAGCAGCATGCGCGCGCAGCCGCGCAGCCAGGCCGCGAAGGCCGCCTTGGCGAGCGCCACGCCCTGCACGCACAGCAGCACCCAGAGCAGCGCCCAGGGGCGGCCGGCGTAGAAGAGCCGCAGCACGGTGGCCGCCACGAAGAAGGGGAAGAGGCCCGACACCACGGCCTCGTAGGTCATCCACGCGTGGTGCCGGTGCCACCACAGCGCGTTGTACAGCCACTCGCGGAAGTACGACTTGGACCAGCGCGTCTGCTGGCTCAGCCAGCGCAGGAAGGAGGAGGGCGTCTCCGAGTAGCAGCGCGACCGCGACGTGTACCTGGGAGGTGGGGAAGAGGGGTGGTGTCAGGTACCTGGGAAGGATTCTGGGGCCAGAAATGGCCACCAGGGAATCCGGGGTAGTGGTTTCTTCATCTCTCCAGGCCTCAGTGTTCTCCTATGTAAAATGCGATCACTAATGGTTGCATTTGTCTGCTAACCAGAAGGCTGGCAGTTCAAACCCACCAGCCACTCCTCGGAAGGAAGATGGGGCGATCTGCTTCCCTGGTGATACTGCCTCGGAACCCCAGGAGGGTCGCTATGTGTCGGATCCGACTCGACGGTTAGTTTGGTTTGAGTTTTGGCTAGGAGGAGACCTGGTGGCATGGTGGTTAACAGCCAGAGCCTGGCTGCTAATGGGAAGGTAGGTGGTTGGAACCCACCAGCCACTGCCAGAGGGGAGAAAGATGAGGCAGTCAGCTCCCATTACCTCTTTGGAAACCCTGGGGGGCAGTTCCACTCTGTCCTCTAGGGGCGCTGTGGGTCAGAATGGACTCCATGGCAGTGGGTGTGGTTTGGGCTTTGCTTCTGTGAAGATTGACAGCCTTGGAGACCCTGTGGGCAGTTCC
>NW_006922352.1:611794-616006 GCF_000298275.1 Orycteropus afer afer
TGACAGCCTTGGAGACCCTGTGGGGCAGTTCCACTCTGTCCTCTGGGGGCGCTGTGGGTCAGAATGGACTCCAGGCAGTGGGTGTGGTTTGGGCTTTGCTTCTGTGAAGATTGACAGCTTTAGAGATTCTGTGGTGCAGTTCCACTCTGTCCTCTAGGGGCGCTGTGAACTGGAATTGTCTTGAGGGCACATAATAACAACAGTGATCCTGCCTAACAGGGACATTGTGAGGACTGTTGTAATTAGCTGCCAAGGACTGGGGTCCCTGACTCACTCAAGCCCACCATGCACAGTGGGATCGCACTGCTGTCACCTGTAGGGTTTTCATGTTTGGATTTCCAGAACTAGATCTGCAGGCCTTGGCCTGTCTTAGTCTGGAAGCTCTGCTGAAACCTGTCCAGAATCATAGTGACATGCCAGTCTCCCCTGACAGACGGGTGGGGGCTGCTCATGAGATGCACTGACTGGAAATCAAACCCAGGCTTCCTGCCTGGAAGAGGAGAATTCTAGCACTGCCCCCTAGTAGGAGGATTGAATGAAGATTAAGTGTCAGGGATCGAGGACCAGACCAAGTCCTGGGTGGTAGCACCACCAAAGAAAGGCCTGACAATCTACTTCCCTAAAGGTCTTGGCCAAGAAAACCCAACAGGGCAGTTGTACTCTAACCCACGGGGTTGCCATGAGTCAGAATTGACTTGGTGGCAACAGTCTGTTTTGTTTTATTTTGGACCAGTATGTAAAACTTAGGGACTCTGGTGGCATAGTGCCTAAGGCATTTGACTGCTAACCAGAAGGCTGGCGGTTCAAACTCACCAGCCCCTCCTCGGAAGGAAGACTGGGTAATCTACTTCCGTAATGATACTGCCTCGGAAACCCAAGGAGGGGTCACTATGAGTCGGGTCTGACTCGACGGCAGTGAGTTTGGGTTTTCTTTCTTTGTATAGCACTTGCTTCCTGTGTTAGCTACTATTAATATTTTTACTGTGACTAATACTATTGCTGTTGCTATTACTAATATTACTATCACACTTCCTAATACCTATCATTAATCTGTTACTAATATAGTTGCGGTTACTCTTATTGGCAGCCTCAGCGTGAGAAATAGGACAGGCTCAGTTCCTGCCTAGGGTAGACTATGTGCTGGAATCTCTCAAAGGAACCATCAGGCTCCGTTCCTGTGGCCACAGCAGACATTACTAATCAATCCCTGCAGATTTCCAGCCAAGCCACTCAAGGCCCAAAACCAACCCAAACTCACTGCTGTCGAGTTGGATCTGACTCATAGTGACCCCTCCTTGGGTTTCCGAGGCAGTATCACTATGGGAGTAGATTGTCCAACCTTCTTTCCGAGGAATGGCTGGTGGGTTTGAACAGCCAGCCTTGTCAAATGCAGTCAAATGCCTTAGGCACTACGCCACCAGAGCTCCTCACTCAAGGAAATTCCACCTCACTTGGAATAGCCTGTGCTGCCTTGGTCTCCAGGGTAGAATTTACTCGCTTCCTCTCCTGTTGTGTTTTCTATGTGGAATCCCCAACCTCACCTTGCCTCACTTGATAGAGTCCATTGGGTCATGCGATTCAATGCAAATGCTACCCCTGTGCCTGATGGTATCTTCCACTCTCCCTAAAGTCTCACTTGGTATAGTCCATTGGTGCAATGCACATGGTGCCCCTGCCCCTTATGGTATCTTCCACTCTCCTTTAACATCTGCCTTGGTAGAGACCATTGTCCCAGGGGTTACTTTGGGTTTGGAGAACTGCCAACACGCACCCATTCCTTGGGATACTCTGTGAGCCCAGAACACACCTGCCCACCCAGTCCCCCTTACTTGGTGGCGTAGCCCATGCTGAGCATGCGGTTGGTGAGGTGCCGGTCATCTCCAAAGGTGCAGTGGGTCCCCAGGAACTTCTGGTTGTACCAGGCCTCCAGGAACTGCTGCAGGAGGTGGTTTCTGTACAGGCCTAGGTGGGGGTGGGGGCGGAGAGCGTCAGCCTCCGCTGTCTGTCACCAACACCGTCTGCGTTCTTGTCACCAGTCCCAACCGTTCTCCAGTTCCAGCCCCATCCCTTACCATCTCAGTCCCCTTCCCAGCCCTATCTCCAACCCCAGCCCCACATCCATTCCCAGCCCACCCTTACTTCAAACGGGTCCCAACCCAGTCCCTGCCGCCTCACCCACTCTGACTCCACATGCACCCCACCCTCCTCCCGAGTTCCCGATCTACCCTCAGCTCCATCCTAAGCCTGTCCTCATCTAAGAATCCACCTCCCACCTCAAGCACAGCCCTAACCCTGTACTGGACGCCAACCCCATCACATCCCTTTCCCCAAACCCTTCCCAACCGCAGCTCCACCTTTCTCCAACCCCAGCCCCAACTCCAGCCTCCGTCCCAAACTCTCTCCAACTCATCCTACCCCCATTCCAGTTCCTCCCCAGCCTCAGCTTTGTCCGCGGTCTCGGTCACGTCCCCGGCTCCCCTTCTCCCTCGCCCCTCCATCCCCGGCCCTCCACGCCCTGCCCCTGCTCACCCAGGGGCCCACTGATGCAGGACACACAGTGGAAATAGCTCTGACAAGCCCGCTCCACGTTGAAGGCCACCCAGTACCGCAGGCTGCTCAGGAAGCTGAGCCAGGAGTCCAGGGGGTTAAGGATCCTCACGTCCCCACCAACGGCCCCGACACGGGGGTCCTCGTCCAGCACGCGCACCAGCTCCATCAGGGCCATGGGGTCCAGCCTGGTGTCCGAGTCACAGACCTGAGGGACCAAAGGGGCCGGGGTCGGACCACACTCCTGCCGCGCGGGGCTGGTGCTCGCAGGGAGGGCGCTAGGGGTGGGGAGCAGCTCGACTTGTTTTTTAATGTGTACACTTTCTTTTAATTGGGTCTTTTGTTTTTTAATTTTTATTGTGATTTGGGTGAACGTTTACAGAGCAAATTCATTTTCCATATAGCAGTTTCATGACATTAACTACAATTCCCCACAATGTAACAGCTCTCTTCCCACGTCCTCCCCGTAGTTACCTCTTCCCTGTGTCCTTCTTTCCTATGCACTCCTGCCCCCTGAGCTATCGTCCTGTGCCAATACCGCCCTTCTGTTCTCCCGTGATTGATCACTCTAAGGAGTGTATCTACCTGATGTGGACATTCACCCCATAGGCCTGTCTGTTGTTTGGCTGGAAGCCACAGGAGTGAGTTCAGTTTCAGACCTGAAGGGTAACTAGGGGCCATAGTCTCGGGGAGCTTGGGGCCTTCAGTTTTTAAACCATTTACAATGTCTAGTCGCATCTTAAAAGGATCCCCGAGACCTACCTACACCCTTGTATAACAGCCCTCTTGAGTGTGAGTGAGAACTGTAACTCATCCCCTCCCCAACAGAATATAGCACAAGTGACAGCATGTAACTCCATGAGTATGTGACTTTATATGGAAAAGGTGAAGCGATTTTGCAGATGTAACGAAGGGGGTCCCTAATCTGTTAATTTTATATTAATAAAAATGGAGGCTGTGCTGGGTGGTCTTGACCTAATCAGGTGAGCCCTTTAAAAGAGGGCTGAGAAGTCAGAGACTCTCTCTCTTTTTCTGACTTTGAAGAAGCAAGCTACCAGGAGGCCCTCGAATGAATTCTGCCAACAAAAACACATGAACTTGGACAAGGACCACTAAGCCAGCTCTAGCACACACCCTGATTGGAGACTGGTAAAACCCTGAACAGAGAATCCAGCTAACCTGGGCCCAGACTCCTAACCATGGAAAGTGTGCCACAATAAATGGGTGTTGTTTCAGGTTGCCAAACTTCCAGTAATCTGTTACAGAGCAACACAAAACATACCCGTTGAATTAATGAGTCTCTCCCTGGATGGATGGATGAATGACCAATGGAATCAGTGACTCTCAATGTTTAACAGGTGATGGATGACTGAGTGAAGGAAATAATGTCTGCATTGAGTGAATGAAGGAATGTCTGCACTGAATGATGGATGGATGAATGAACAAATGAATCTCTGTGTTGAACGGGTGGATGGGTGGACAGACGGATGGATGGATGCGTGGATGGATGGATGGATGGGTAGATGGGTGGATAGCTGGGTGGGTGGGTGGACGTGGATGAGTGGATGGATGGATAGATGGATGGATAGACGGGTAGGTGAGTGGGTGGATGGATGGATAGGTGGATGCATGGGTGGGTAGGTAGATGCATGGGTGGATGGATGG
>NW_006922352.1:621167-623811 GCF_000298275.1 Orycteropus afer afer
GGTTCAAACCCACCAGCCACTCCTCGGAAGGAAGGTTGGGCAATCTACTTCCATAGAGATATCGCCTTGGAAACCCAAGGAGGGTCACTATGAGTCAGAATTGACTCAACTGCAATGATTTGCTTTGGTTAATGCAGCTTTACTGGCACACGCCCATGCTCCTTTATGACCCTTGCTGTCCATGGCTGTTTCCACACTTCAACATCAAAGCTGAATGGCTGCAACAGAGACCTGATGGCCCACAAAACCACAAACGCTTGCTAGCTGGCCTTTGGCAGAAAAGCCTGTGGAGCCCTGTGACGCTGGGGGAGTCCCTGAGTGGCAGGTTAAGCCCTGGGCTACTCCGACTGAAAGACTGGTAGCTCCAACCCACCCAAAGGCAACTCAGAAGCAAGGGCTGCTGATCTACCTCCAGAAGGTGACTGCCATTGAAAACCCTACGTGCAGTTTTATTCTGAAACACGTGGCTTCGCCCTGCGTTGGAATAGACTGGTTTGGGGCGTTCCTGGTGATGCAAACCGTCAGGCCCTCAGCAGCCAAGCGCCACCGGTTTGTTTTGGTTTTGTTATGCTGAGTGGCCACCAGTTCCCAGTGAGGCGAGTGAACCCCACCCCCCACCCCGTGTCTCAGAGCAGAACCAGGCTCCATTGGGTTTCCAAGGCTGATTTTTCAGAAGCCGATTACCAGGCCTTTCTTCCTAGACACCTCCAGGTCACCTTACGTTTCCAGCCTTAGCATGGAAGCATGTCAGCCACTTGCACCACCCACAGGCTCTGTGCCCTTAGATTCAATAAAATATTAAAATTAAGTTGGCTTGCTCCTTTTTCCACTTAGTTACGTAGCCACCAGACGATTTTACATCATCCGTGGGGTTTGCACTGCGTTTCCATGGGACAGTGCTGAGGCAGGGTGTGATAGTGAGGACCTGCTACTGGCAACTGCTCAGTATCAACAGTTCTTCTCATTGCTTCTAGAATCTTCCTTACCTCGCCCTGCCTGAGTTCCCGGAGGTAGCCTAATTCATACTGAGGGTCCACAGGGTTGAAGTCCCGGCAACACGGACAAACAAGCACGTATCGGCTGGGGACATGCACACCCACCCACACAGCAGGCCCCAGGACCCATCTGCTCACACAGGACAAGTGACAGGGTGTGTCCACGTAGGAAATCAGCCACTTCTTGAGAATGACTAACAGACACCCAGCTTCAGACCAAGTGCAGGGACCTCCACGTGCACCCTCACAGGCGCACCTGCCGACACACTCTGACACACACCCTCCAGCAGGAAGGGGCAAGAACACACAAACACCCACTTCTGGGTTCAGGGGGATGGGACAGACAAGGAGAGTTTGAGAAGAAATCAGAGCTAAGAGTCAGGAACCATATGAATTGCGATTCTCACTGTTCAAATGTGGCTGAGTATCAGTGATTTCTTGTGGTTCAACTTCATATGCACTGAACACATTAAATACAGATTGAGATCCGTGTGTCACAGGCTCCCCCCTCCCCCGCATACAGAGGTGCACGGATGTACAGCAAGATAAGCACGTTACAAACAGGGACATGTCACATGCATGTACATGTCCTCTCCACGGCCGCCCACACCCACAGGTGGCACACAGCCTCATCATGTACTCATGGTCCCACACGCATGGCCGCTGTCACACACATGGCTGCGGCCAGATGCCATTGGGTCGATTCTGACTTCAAGTCCCATGGGACAGACCAGAGCTGCCCCGTGGGGTTTGCTAGACTGTCATCTCTATGGGGCGGCCACCAGCTCTTCCTCCCGCGAGCCGAGCGCTTAACCATTGCACTACCAGGGCTCCTTATACTCACGAATATACACGTGAAATCGCTCACATGGGGATAATCACATACACACATCGCCTCTGGCACATGTGCTCACACACATGGCAGTGGTTCTCTGTGGTCTAAGCACACACACACACTCACACACATTCACTTATACACATTCACCCACCCACTCATGCACAATTATATACACACTCACACACATTTTCACACACATTCATTCATATACACACACAATTCTCTTACACAATTCACTCATGCACACACACACACTCTCATACACACATTCACTCATATACACACTCCTACACACGCGCACTCACACACTTCCCTCACACACTTTCACTCATACACACACTTATACACACACTCTCACACACATTCACTCATACACACACTTCTCTCTCACACACATTCACTCCTACACACTCTCTCACTCCTACACACACATTCACTCATACACATACTCCTAGACATTCTCTCCTACACACACATTCTCTCATATATGCACTCATACACTCTCTCACACACACACTCACAGTCTCACACACATTCACTAATACACACATACACTTACACACGTATTCACTCCTACACACACACTCCTACACAAACACTCTCTCACTCCTACACACACACACACACCTGTGTCATCGCTAAGGGTCCGGCCGGGTCTCTCCGTGTCCGGCTTCCTGCTGGCCGTGGACTCTCTCTGTGGCCGGGGAGCTGGGGGGCATTTGAAGAGCAGCGGGGCGGGGGCGGGAGGAGGCTGACGTCAGGGCCGAGCAGGGCCAGGGGCTCTGAGGTCACAGCAGCGGCAGGGCGCCCC
>NW_006922352.1:624835-629590 GCF_000298275.1 Orycteropus afer afer
GTGGGAGAGGAGGGTCCCTCTTTTCTCTCCTGTCTACCATCTTGGTACTTCTTTCTCCACCCCTCTGTCCCCCAGAAGGAGCTCTGGTGGTGCAGTGGTCCAAGCGCTCGGCTGCTCACTGAAAGGCCAGCAGTTCAAACCCACCAGCCTCTCCGTGGGAGAAAGACAGGCAGTGGAAACATGGACAGCCTTGGGCCCGCTGTGGGCCACGTCTGCCCTGCCCACCAGGGGCGCTGTGAGTCGGAATCAAGTCCAGGCTGCAGGCTTTCTGCCCCCCTTCCGGGGTGTCACTGCTCTCCTTGCCCTGTGGGGACCCACTCCATGGCGGTGGGGTCTCTTTCTCCTCTCCCCCCCCCATTTCTGTATTTCTCTCTTTCTTGTCATCCTTTTATCTGTCTCTACCTCCTGGCCCACCCATCTCTCCCTTCCACCCGTCTCTCCCTCTTCCTCCCCTCCCTCTCTGTCCCCACCTGTCTCCCTCCTCCCATCTCTCCTGTCTCCCTCCCCCTGTCTCTCCCTCTCCCCACTTCTCTCCTCCCGTCTCTTTCCTCACCTCTGCCCCCACTTCCATCTCTCCTTCCCCCACCCCTGCCAGCTCTCCTCACCGGCCCCAGGGCCCCCACCAATGCTTCCCCGCAGCCACTCCCCTCCGATCCCCAGAACCATCTGCCTCTGGGTGGGGTTCCCCAGGGCCTTGTCTCAGACACGACAGTTGGAGTGAAAAAGCACACACGTGTGTTTGTGGGTGTGACGGTGCGTGCGCTGTCATGGGAGGCACAGCCGTCTGGAACGGGAGCTGTGAGTGAACATCTGTCTGTCTGCACCAAACAGACGGGGGGGGGTAGCGCCCCCTCTGTGGGGATGTCAGGGTCAATAGGGTCAATCTCAGGGTCTCAGGAGTGAACTCAGAGAGCTGTTGGTCGGCTGCCTTCAGAGAGCCCACTGAGCTCAGTCAGCGCCCTGACCCATTAGGGAGATTGAGGCACAGTCGAGTGGGCGTGGCCTCTCAGAAGCCGAGAGATGGGGGACCCAAAGGCCTACGCTTCCGGCCCCTCAGGGACAGAAGACCCCGTGGAAAATGTCACTGCATCCATGCCTTCTTCCATGGGTTTAAACCCAGTGCCATTGAGTAGGTTCCAACCCTATGGGACAGAGAAGAACGGCCCCCAGGTTTCCAAAGCCGTCAGTCTTCATGCAAGCAGACTGCTCCGTGTTTCTCCGGTGCAACAGCTGGTGGGTTCGAACCTCTGACCTTTCCATTAGCAGCCAAGCGCTCAAACTACTGGCCCCCAGGGCTCCTTTGATTTTTTCACAGTCCCTTGAGTGAGGTCATTCTTGTCTCTCTTGCTGTGAGCGGCCAACCTCCCTCTCTCCCTGCGTCTGGACTCTGTGTGTCTCTGTATGGTCCCCTCTCCTCCCCTCTGTCTGTCTCTGTCCCTCTCTGAGTGCTTGGACATTCTGTCTCTCTCGCTGCCCGCCTCTTCCTCCCTGCCTGCCTCTCCCTCCCTGCCTGTCTCTCCCTCTCTAACCTGCCTCTCCCTCCCTGCCTGCCTCTCTCTCTCTGCCTGCCTGTCCCTCCCTGCCTGCCTCCCCCTCCCTGCCTGCCTCTCCCTCTCTAACCTGCCTCTCCCTGCCTGCCTTTGTTTCCCTCTGTGTCTGTCTCTCCGAGTTCCTGACTCTTGGTCTCACTGACTCCCCGGCTCCGTGCCTGTGGGCCTGTCTCTCTGGGTCTCTCCCTGTTCCCACCTCTCTTTCTCTGCCTGTATCTTTCCCTCTTCCTCTCCATCTCTAAGTGTCTCTGTGTCCCCGACTCCTCTGTTTGGGGCTGTCTGTAGGTCTGTGTTTGTGTATTTTCTCTCTGAACCTCTGCATCCCTCCCTGTCTCTCCCTCTTTCTGGTCCCCTCCTCCCTGTTCTCTGTGTCTGTCTGTCTCCCCTCTGTGTGTCTCTGTCTCCCCTCTTTCTTTGCCTCTCCCCTCTCTCTCTCCCGGGGTGGCCCTGCATTCCTGTCTCTCTCTTTCTGGGGCTTAACCTCTGTGTGCAGGAGCCCTGGTGGTGCAATGGTTAAGCACTCGGCTGGTAACCAGAAGGTCGGCAGTTTGAACCCACGCAGCCGAGCGTCTGGAGAAAGATGTGGCAGTCTGCCCCCATAAAGACCATAGCCCAGGAAATGCTGTGGGCAGTTCCACTCCATCCTATAGGGGCACTATGAGTGGGAATCAATACTCCTGGCTCTGTCTGTCTGTCTGTCTGTCCGCCTGTCCATGCCTATCCTCCGTTGGTCTGTCTGTATCTGGGGTGCCGTCTCTATGTCTGTCTGACTTTATGTCTTTCTGTGTCTCTCTGTGTGTCTACACCCTCTTGGTCTGTCTTTATCTCTGCCTGCTCTTTCTGGGGTGCTATCTCTGTATGAAGGAGCTCTGGTGGCCCAGTGGTTGAAGCACTTGGCTGCAAATTGAAAGGTCGGCAGTTCAAACCCACCAGCTGCTCCCAGAGAGAAAGATGAGGCAGCCTTCTGTAGAGACTGACAGACCTGAAAGCCCTAAGGTGACAGTTCTCTATCCTACAGGGTGACTGTGATTCAGAATTGACTTCATGGCAGTGGGTTTTTGTTTGCTTTTATCTTTGCGTGTTTCTATCTTCCTGGCTTTGTCTTCTGTCTCTCTGTCTCTTTCTATCTTCCCTCGGTCTGCCTGGAGCTCTCTGTATCAGGAGCTCTGGTGGTGCAGTGGTTAAAGCACTTGGCTGCTAACTGAAAGGTTGGCGGTTTGAGCCCACCAGCTGCTCTGCAGGAGAAAGATGAGGCCGTCTGCTTCCATAAAGAGTGACAGCCTTGGACACCCCATAGAGCAGTTCCACTCCGTCCTATAGGGTCGCTATGAGTCAGGATCTACTTGATGGTAGCGGATCCCCCCTCCCTCTTGATCGGCCTTTTCCGCTGCTGCTCTGTCTCTTCCGGCCTGTCCAGAGCTCTCCCTCTGAGATGCCAAGTCCTCACAGCCTGGATTTCCCCAACGAGGCCCAGGAGTGGGGGGCCAGTGCCGGGTTGGGCGCTTGCCTGAGCCTGACTGGCAGGGAGAAGGCCCGTGCAGGCCGGAGCCAGGGCCACCTCAGCAGGGCGGGCCGGCCACTCTGACGCCGTTGCCGGGAGCCGGGCCTCCCCGGTGTCAGGCTGTGTCAGGATGATGGGTCTTCGGGTGGGAGCGAGCCCAGAGCAGGCGGGAAGGGTGATTCCTCTGCCCCCGTCTGGGATCCACCCAAAAGCCGGGCACTTGCCTGCCCAGCCCCCACCCCTCCGAGCCTGGGTGGAGCAGCTGTATAAAACCAGATGTTTCTAAAACCAGCGTGTGGGTGAGGGAGGGAGGATCATGGCTGTGAACCCCAATGGTTTCTTTCTTTGGGACCCAGGAGTCTGATCCCCAGGATCTAGAAATCTGGGCTCCCAGCCCCCTCCTCCCTCAGACCCAAGGGTCTAGGGCCCCAGGACTCTCCTCTCTCAGAACTAGAAGTCCAGGCCCCAGGCCCCAGACCCCTCCTCCCTCAGACCTGGGGCTCCTGGCCCCCAACCTCCTCCCTCAGACCCAGGGGTCCTGACCCCCCGGCCCCCACCCTCAGACCCAGGGGTCCAGGCCCCAGCCCCCTCCTCCCTCAGGCCCAGGGGTCTGACTGGTCTCCCAGAAGCCTCGCAGGGAGAGCTGACCAAGGCTGCAAGCAGCCGCGACGAGAGCTGAACGACAAGGACAGATGCAGCCAGGGTGGGACGATCAGACACCCACTTCCTCACTAACAGCCACCTCTCCCAGATCCTCACGGCAGTGGCCAGACCGTCAGTCCCTGTCCGGAGGCCCGTGGCCTTTCCAAGATTTTGCTCATGGTGAGAAAACCTCAGTGTGTCTTCCCCAGAATGAGGATGGCAGGGCGGGCCGATAACAGCAGGAGAAAGGGCCGGGAAATGGTCTTTCATTCACTGCCCAGCACCTCCTGAGCCGCCGGCGGGCTGGCCCTTGGGTGGGTGATGCCTGGCACACACAGCTGACTCAGATCCGGACCCTGCCCGCGAGGAGAAGCCACTCCAGTGCGGAGGCAGCTGTGTCAACAGAAGCATACACCAGTGTGAGGGGCACCAACCCTGCCAGGCCCCGGCCCTCCTGCCTCCCAGACCCGGGAGTTCAGCTCCCTCCTCCTCCCTCCTCAGACCCAGGAATCTAGGCCCTTCTCCCCGAGACCCAGATGAACCCCTTGCAGGGAAAGAAGGCCAGCCAGAGCAGCAGGGAGGCTTCCTGGAGGAGGCAGCGTCCTGAAGGAGATGAGTACTTAACTGATGCGGAGTTACCTGGGGTAAATGAGATGGGGCGGGCGTTGGAAGGTGGAGCAGGAATGACATCCAAGGCAAGCAATGGCCTCACTGGAACCCTCTTTGGGAATGTGCAGGAAGGGCTTAGGGCCGGCGTCCTCTGACCTCTGACTTCACGAGGGGGACACAGAAGGATCAGCAGCAGCGGCCAAAGCTGAGAGCCAGAAAGCAGAAGTCAGACCTGTCACCACCCTCCAACTGTCACACCAGCCGTCCCTCCCGGGGCACTCTACTTCTCTGCTGGTGTGGCGGTTATGTTGTGTGCCAACGTGCCTGGGCCTGGGTGAGTGGCTGGGCAGCTGGTGGTAGTCATTCCCCAGGATGAGACTGGCAATCAACTCCATGGTGGAATCTACCACAAGCAGCTGAGTGGCTGCCTTTGGGATGTGGTCTGCTTCCTGT
>NW_006922352.1:652381-652887 GCF_000298275.1 Orycteropus afer afer
ACATTGATTGTTTTTCTAATGTTGAACCATCCCTAAGAGGACATCATTTTGCATAAAAGAGAAGAGTCATGATGCTTAGAGAAAACAAGAGACCCAGGACCCCACAGAGAATAATTGCTCAACAATTTCCAAGTCTTCTGCAGTCTGGCTGTTCTTCTTGAAACCGGACTTCTTGAGATGCCCATGTATTTTCCATAAGCCCTAGTACAAAAGCATATTTTGTTTCTTGCTACCAAATGATCTAAATGATTATTAACACACCAGAATTTGCAAAAATGGACAGAAGTAAGTGTACGTGGCCCAGAGTGACTAAAATGAAGTAAAGAAAGTCTTAACGATAGACTCCCAGTCCTGAGTGATTTCGTTGCCTAATTTGGGTAAAGCCAAAAGGGAAGAAGTGTTGGGGCCAGCCTGAGAAGGGGAAGTCTTGTCCATGCTGCAAATATCCCCAACCCTCTTCACGGGTGCCTGAAGTGAAGGAGAACCTGGAGAAGAACAAGCAAAAT
>NW_006922352.1:653517-656695 GCF_000298275.1 Orycteropus afer afer
CTCCATGATGGGATCTACCACAAACAGCCGAGTAGCTGCCTTAGGGATGTGGTCTGCTTCCTGTATATAAGGAGAAGCCTTGGGAATGTCTCTAGCCTATGGCACGCTTGGACCCTGCATGTAGCCGTGTCATGTTCAGCAGCCTGCATTCTCTGCTGACCTTGGGACTTACAATGGACCTGAACTAATGGCCTGCCATGTGGTTTGGTAATGTCAGGACTGTACCATTTTACTTGTCAACCTTGGGCTTGTCAGCCTCAGCAGCCAGCATCTGCCTGAGTGAAGAGCTGTGTCTAGCTCCAGTGGGCCGGGAGCAAGAAGCAGAGCTGAAGCCCAAGGTCAAGGGGCTTTCACCCAGTCCCTAGAGCCTGGCACTTCAAACTCATACTTAAAGCCTGCAGATTGTGAGAGAATAAACTCCTTTTAGTTAAGGCCATCCCATTTGTGGTGTATCTCTGTCAGCGTGGCACCAGGGAATCAGAACACTTCTATAGTGCTGCTCTAACAGAAAATACCACAAGTGGGTGACTTTAACAAACAGGAATTTATTCTCTTCCAGTTTAGGAGATTAGAAGTCCGAGTTCAAAGGGCCAGGCTCTAGGGTCTGGGTGAAAGCCCCTCGGCCTTGGGCTTCAGCTCTGCCTCTTGTTCCCAGCCCACTGGAGCTAGACACAGCTCTTCACTCAGGCAGATGCTGGCTGCTGAGGCTGACAAGCCCAAGGTTGACAAGTAAAATGGTACAGTCCCAAGATTATTAAGTAACTAGTTCAAGTCTGCTGAACTAGAAAACCAGGCCACTAGTTCAAGTCTGCTGAACGAAGATTTGGCTAAATGCAGGATCCAGATGTGCCAAAAAGCTAGAGACTTTTCTCAAAGTCTCTTCTTATATACAGGAACCAGACCACGTCCCTAAGACATCTTCTCAGCTGCTCACAGTAGATTCCACCATGGAGATGATTACCAGACTCATCATGGGGAATAACTCCATCCATCTGCCCACCATTCAAAACCAGGGCCAGCCAAGCTGACACACACCTTAATTACCACACTGTTACAATGTGAAAACAGCCATAAACAATATGTAAACAAATGGGCATGGCTGTGTTCCAATAAAACTTTATTTAAGGATATTCACATTTGAGTTTCACATAATTTAGACATGTCATCAAATATTATTCTTGTTTTCATTTTTTTTTCAACCATTTAAAAATGTACAATTCATTCTTAGCTTACGGGCTGTAAAAGACAAGATGGTGGGCCATAGTTGGCCCGTGGTCATATTTGCTGGAGCCATATTTAACTTCATTGGGCCTCAGTCACTGCATCTGTGATTGGGCAGAATATTACAGAGGATTTTGTTTAGTAGAAAAAAATAACTGATGAAATGCATCTAGCATGGATTTTTGTGTAATAAATATCTATATCCTATATCCTAGTAATTAGGGATCGGAAGGAAGGTTGGGCAATCTACTTCCCTAGTGATACTGCCTCGGAAACCCAAAGAGGGGTCGCTATGACTCGGGTCTGACTCCACGGCATATAACAACAACAACAGTAATTAGGGAAAAGGATCTCTTCGTTCATGTTTCACATTTCCTCCGGGTGAACCTATGCACAGTTACAACTTCAACAACACCTCAGCCAACAGCCCACAAAGTCCTGTCTCCAGCTCAGAGCTCACTCTTGAACTCCATCTTTGGCATTTTGGGTCCATCTGCCTCTTCATGCTCATCTCATCCCTTCACCTTCTCCTGTAACTCTGCTTCTCCTCATGGGTTCCCATCTCAGTGATGGTCCCTAAATCTGCCCAATTACCCCCAGTGTGGTGGTTTTTAAGAAAATGGCTGCAAAATTCTTTGACACCCCTCCCCTTGAGAGAGGAGGTCTGTGTCCTCTTCCCTTGAATCTGAGTGGGGTCGGGACTGCTTTGACCGATGGAATGTGGTGGAGGTGATTATCACATGACTTCCAACGCTAGATCGGAAAAGATTATATGGCTTCCGTGGGGTGGCAGTTAAGGTTATGTGTCAGCTTGGCTGGGCCTGGTTTTCAGTGGCTGGGCAGCTGGATATAGTTATTCCCCAAGATGAAAGTGGTGATCAACTCCCTGGTGGACTCTACTATGAGCAGCCGACTAGCTGCCTCAGGGATGTGGTCTGCTGCCAGTGCCTAAGGAGAAGATTTTGGGCATGCTTGGACCCTGCATGTACTCAAGTCTCCATGCAGTAAGTAGCCTGCTATGCTCTGCTGATCTTGGGACTTTTCATGGGATTGAATCAATGGTCTGCCCTGTGGTTTGGTAACATGGGGACTGTGCCTTTTGACTTGTCACCCTTGGGTTTGTCAGCCTCAGCAGCCAGCAGTTGCCTGAGTGAAGAAAAGCCTCTGGCTCCAGTGGGCCGGGAGCAAGAGGCAGAGCTAAAGCCTGAGGTCAAAGGGCTTTCACCCAGGCCCTAGAGCCTGGCCCTTTGAGCTTAGACTTCTAGCCTCCAAAACTGTAAGATAATAAATTCCTGTTTGTTAAAGTCATCCGTTTGTGGTATTTTCCGTTAGAGCAGCACGAAGTAACCCAAACACCCGGGTTCCCTGGGGATAGTCATTCTGGAGGAATGTCGACATCATATAAGAACCTACACTGCAATGTGAAGAGCATGAGTGTGGACCCTGCAGTCAGAAGTCCCAGCCTAGCTCAGCACTGGAGTCATTCCAGCCAGAGTGTCAGGTCTGTGGAAGAAGGAGCTGCCCATGATTTCAGCCCCCAGCCTTCCAGTCACCCCAAACCTTTGAGTTTGGGGGACAGAGACAAGAAGCCCCTTTGTGCCTTGTCCAAATTCCCAACCCCCATAATCCATGAGTGTGAAGTGATTGTATGACATCACTAAGTTTCAGAGTTGGTTATTACACAGCTACGGTAACTGGAAACCCCAGAAATGTGAGGTTCATAAAGATCCCTCTTTCTTCCTCATTTTCCGTAGCCAGCCAATCACCAAGACCACTTGAGTAAGCCTGGAAAATCTCTTCTTAACCCTACTTCTCTCTGTCACGCTGTTGCTATGCTGGGTAGGTGCACTGCTGTGAATTGGATCCGACTCGATGGCAGTGAGTTTGGTTTGGGTTTTGGTTGTCTAACCCCTTAGACAACCCTTTGGTTTGGTTTTCGGTTGTCTAACCATATATT
>NW_006922352.1:657795-663462 GCF_000298275.1 Orycteropus afer afer
GTCGGGGCTGACTCGATGGCAAACAACAACAACAACAACAAAAGAACATTGTAACACTTGCCCGAGAAGAACCCAGACCAGGCTGCAGAGCCAAGGGCCAGAGAGAGACCTTCCTGCAGGCCCAGATGAGAAGAGTCTGCGCTGATTGCTGATTGAGGAACTGTACCCTGAGGGCTCCTGAACCTGAACTGTAACCTGCTAATCCCCTAATCGGCCTCATTACCATGAGTACCATCTGCCAGTTCTCTGTGGCCATTGCAATGATTTAGCAAACCCAGCAGTGAGTGAAGTAGAGAGTGTTGTGGGAGGGATAGTAGAAGTCAGAATTGGTAAAAAAAAAAAGGTTGGAGGGTGGAGACATGGCCAACCTCTGCCTCATAGGAGTCGGCACTGAGCTATTGATCTTGACTCTCCTTCCTTCCCCTTTGTGAAGACAGAAGAGGGCAGACGCACCTCTGCCATGCCGCTTTCACGCGCCCCCATCCCTAGTGCGATCTTCAGCAAAAGGAGAGAGAGATTCCCCGACTGGCTTGGTTTAGGCCACTCGTGTTCCATCTCCTAGGATGAGGCACTTTGCCACCTAAATTAAACCAAGGAGTAAGGGGTGGTGGCTATGGCGTTGGCACAGGCCTCTGAAGAAATGCTCTCTTGCTGGGCCCTGGAGACATAGATATCAGTCAGACGTGGGCTTTGCTCCTAGAAAAACTGACTACCTGGATTGAGAAAGGGGAGAGCAAAGTGCTCAGTGCCCGTGGAACGGAGGGGTGGATGTGTAGGGATGGAGAGAAGCTTGGGTTATTATGGGGTTCCCCCAAATGAACAGCTAACACAGACCAACATATCTGGAAACACCTCCTGGAGGAGGTGACATCTAGGCTCAGTCTTAAAGTCTCAGGTAAAGAGGAGAAAGAAAATTGTACTCCAGGTAGAGAGAAAAGAAAGTCCTTAGAAAAGGGGCCAAGAAATAACAGATTCACTTTGGTTAGTGGGGCATGATGGACAAGGCAGTGAATTCCTTCGTATGGCTCTCCTAAACCAAAAAACCAAACCCAGTGTCCCTGAGTCGATTCTGACTCATAGTGACTCCCATTGGGTTTCCAGGATCTTTATGGAAGGAGACTGCATATCTTCCTCCCAAGAGAGCGGTTGGTAGGTTTGTTTCACCGTCCTCTGGTTAGCAGCCCAATGCCTTACCTACTACGCCGTCAGAGCTCCTAGCCATGGTTTTTGTGACTCCAACTGGATGACTGGATGGAACTATGTAAACGTGAGGTTCTTTGTGGCCTACCTGGGGGACTGGAGAGCTTGCTAATAACATGGGGCTGGGAGAGGAAAATAGGAGATTGGAGAAGAAAGCAGAAGGCTGAAATAATGATTTTCAAACATGGGAAAGCATATATGTTAGAGAAGTTGAGTAAGCTAACAGGAAGTGACCACTTTCCATCTGAAATCTGTGGTCATAGATTCAGTTGTGAATTTTCATCATTGCCATACCGGACAGGCCACTTCTCCTCTCAGAGCACCATTGCCTCTTATATTACACGATGGTGATACTTATCCAAACGCAAAGATGTTGTAATTCAAGATGATGAAATACACAGAGAACTGCATATTAGGGGCCCATTGAATACCAGCCACCATAATCAGTGGTGGTACCACCTGGGATAACACGTTCTCTCCCCACCCTGCAGCTTGGTCTTGCTGGCCTGAACGCCCTCCACCATTGTAGAATCACACTTCCTTGTTGCGTCACCATTTTAGAAACCTGCAAATTAGAGATTATGGAGCTCATCATGTCTCCTGGGAGTCTAGTAGAGTCTTCATAGGTGGGGAGAGAGAACCTGAGGTTGTTGAGACAGCATGGGGTGAAGGAGGGTTGAGTGCAGAAAGGCTCGTGGGATCCATCTGTCTGAGCTCAAATTCTGCCTCCACCTCTTTCTCGTTGGGGACGTTAAACAAGGAATGTAACCACTCTGGCGTAAGTTCTCCATCTGCGCAATGGTTATGTCAACGACATCCAACACTGTCCAGTATTCACACTGTCACAGTGTGGTTAGTGCTCTACACGCGTTAACGTGTCCTAGATTCAAAACCCATGAGATAGGTTGTTGCAAGGGTTAAAAGAGAAACTCTTGGCATAAATAGTGACAGAGGAGCCTGGTGGCATAGTGATGCTTAAACATCCAGCTGCCAACCCAAAAGTTGGAAGTTCAAACCCACCAACTGCTCCACAGGAGAAGGGTGCCTGTTTCTGTAAAGAAGCCTTGGAAACCCTCTGGGGGCAGTCCTCTTCTGCCCTGTGGGGTTGCCATCAGTCAGAACTGACTCAATGGCATTGGGTTGGGTTTTGGGTTTTTGTTTTAGGGGGTTTATTTATTTATTTTGGTTACTGTTAGCATTGTTTTTGACATGATCTTGAGCTCTTACGATGCACAGGCCAGGTTTATGCCCCAAGACACAGCACAGAGCTTGGTGAAAACCAAGGGTCCCCATTTATTCAAGAGTCATTGGGTCCATCCTAGAATCTTTCCATATCTGTTTGCAGTTAATCTTTGCCTGGAATCCTTGCCTCCACCAAATAACGGTCCCCATTCTGCGGAGAAGGAAGCTGAGGCTTGAAGCGATATCATGGATCAAGAACTCATAGTGTGTAGGGGTCCAAGGTGGGATTAGAGCACAGATTCCTGTGACTTCACAGCCCAGCACTCTTCACACTCTAACGGTGATTCTTAACTAAGGGTGATTCTGTCACCTCAATCCCAAGGGACACTTGGCTCTGGTGGCGTTGTGGATAAGGCACTTGGCTGCTAACCAGAAAGTCAGAAGCTCAAACCCACCAGCTGCTCTGCAGAAGGAAAATGTGGCAATCTACTTCCATTAAGATTTACAGCCTCGGAAACCCAATGGGGTTGCTATGAGTTGGAATGGACTCAATGGCAGTGAGTTTGTTTGTTTTGGTAGACTTTTTGGGGTGTGACAACTAGGAGGGAATGTTATTTACTTCTAGTGGAGAGAAGCCAGGGATGTTAGTTACTCAACAGCCCCCACAACAAAGGATCATCCCCAGCGTCATTGGTGTCGAGCTAAGAGACTGGTCTCTATTAAGCAATGTTCTTGGAAAACCTCAGTGAAAGTGACCAGTGAAGACAGAGGAAGAGGAAGGAGACTTGGGTGTTCACCTGCCTGGTTTAAAGGCCGTGCTTTCCTCACTATCCTCAGGCTGCCTCCCTTCCATTGTTCTGTTGTCTACACCCTGGTGGCACAGTGGTTAAGCACTCCACTGTTAGCTGAAAGGTCAGCAGTTCGAACCCACCAGCTGCCCTGTGCGAGAGCGATGTGACAGTCTGCTTCTTAAAGATTTATAGCCTTAGAATATGGGGCAGTTCTGTTCTGTTCTATCAGGTCTCTCAGAATTTGACTCAAAGGCAATCAGTTGGATTTCGGATACGTCCTTGGTTCAGTATTTCTGCTGGTGGACAGAGGCCTTTTCTCCTCTTGGTGAAGTCATCAGCCTTATAGTTGGAATACACCTGAATAACTATGGGAATATATAACGCTATCTTTCCCCAAAGGATTATCCAAGGGATTTCCATTTTTTCAGCATGAATAGCCACAAGGCTCAGTATGTTGGGTATCCTGGCTGGAGTAGGAGCTATAATGCAAGTTGATGTGCACGATGAACAGAGATGCTTGAAGACGGCTTCGCAGCTGAGAACTGACCACTGTTGAAATGTTTCAGGTGTGGGCAAGATGGAAGCCAACTTCTCTATCTCTTTGGATGAACCTGGAGACACATAGCATGAATTACCACCATTCTGAGTACACGTTCATTGGTGGAATGTGGGATCACCCTTGTCCTTGGCCTCCTGGGAAGTGGGCTTGTGATCTGGGTGGCTGGCTTCCAGATGACACACAGTCACCGCCATTTCTTACCTCAGTGGCCTTACCTGACTCCTCTTTCACTGCCCCCCTGCCATTCATCATTATCTCGATTGCTAAGGAAGAACAATGGCCTCTGGGTTGGTTCCTGTGCAAGTTCATTTGTGCTGTGGTGGACATAAGCCTGGATGCAAGTATGTTTCTGATGGTTCTCACCGCTGTGGTTGTGTCGTACGTTCAGTCAGGGCCCAGAACCACCATGACAGTGATCACTGGACTCTGGGCTCCTCCTTACAGTGCCAGTTAACATCCTCTCAACTACATTAAGTATTGTTATTTTGTTGTTAAACACTGTCGAGTCATCTCTAACTCACAGCGACCCTTCGTGTAATAGAGCGAAACACTGTCCGGTCCTGTGCCACCCTCACAGTCCTCGCTGTACCTGAGCCCATCGTTGCAGCCACCATGCCAATCCATCTCATTGAGGGCCTTCCCCTTTTTCGCCGACCCTCCACCCTACCAAGCATGACATCCTTCTCCAGGGAATGGTCCCTTCTGACAACATGACCAAAGTAGGTGAGACGAAGTCTGGCCATTCTCGCTTCCAAGGAGCATTCCGGCTGCAGCTCTTCCAGGACAGATCTGTTGGTTCTTTTAGCAATCCGTGGCACTTTCAGTATTCTTTCTTAAGTATTAAGGAAGAGAAAATATATTGTATTTTCACCTTTGCACACTCCTCCTGGGGTGACAACTTTGAGGACTTCGGGAAAGTGGTTATTGTTGATGGCCTCTGAGGTCACTCAGGTCATCAGCAGCTTCCATGGCCCAATGCCCATCACCACCATCTGCGATGGGTTCATCGCTGTACCATCCACAGGAAAGGCCTGCTTCAACCCACCTGCCCCTCACGGGTCCTCACTGCTGTCATACTTCCCTTTCTCCTCTGCTGTTTCCCTCCTCAACTGTTGGCCTCGTGAGGTCCATCTGGCTCAGAGAGATAGTGTTCAGCAGTAGAAACAAAATCCTTGGAGTCTTCGTTAACTCAGTGACAATTCCCTGGCTGCTCTGACAGCTGCCTCAACCCTCTGCTCTATGCCTTCACGGGCCAGGACCTCCAAAGAGACTCACCCACCGCCTACCTGCCAGTTGGTGAAGGACCTGAGTGAGGACCCAGGCCAGTGACGCAGCTGCCAATTCTACTTCATCTTCAGATGCTGAGTTTCAGACGATGTGAGGGAGGCCTGTTGTTGTTGTTGTTATGTACTGTCGAGTCGGACCTGACTCATAGCGACCCCTCCTTGGGTTTCCAAGGCAGTATCACTACGGAAGTAGACTGCCCCATCTTCCTTCCGAGGAGTGGCTGGTGGGTTTGAACCGCAAGCCTTCTGGTTAGCAGTCAAGTGCCTTAGGCACTACGCTACCAGAGCTCCTATGAATCATACTAACCATGGCCTTATCTTAGAGTTATCTTAGAGTTATATTTTCAGGGGAAGAAGTAGAGGTAAAGCTATGATTGTCTTTTCCGGCTTTTGCACATCAGCCAGAAAATGGAGGTGAGAAGGTGAGAAAAGAGTGCGAGAAAAAAGTGACAGGGAATTTGTAAGGCTTAGATGAGCCCATCTGGTAAAGGGAACCTTTATTGCTTCACCATTAGGTTAGATGTTGACTGCAGGGTTTTTCTCGCTACCCTTTTATTCATTGGGAGTTATATTGTTCATGCCCAATTCCCATGCCACCATTATATACTGGGTGTCTTTGGGGTGCTCTGGTAGCGTAGTGCCTAAGGCA
>NW_006922352.1:663932-671623 GCF_000298275.1 Orycteropus afer afer
CCCTGTACTTGGTACGCACCAAGCAAGGATTGGCCAATATACTATGCAAATGAAGTGACGGTGGCCTACTGAGAGGCGATTGGTCAGTTCATGATCCTGGTGGGAAAGGCATGCTTTGAAATTGACAAGGCCTTTGCTTATATATGCAGCCAACCCCACAGAGGTTTCAGGAAGAAGCAGAAAGAAGAAAAGGCAAAAGAAGCAAGATGAGAGAAGACACAGGGACTGAGGCACGAGGAACCTCGGTACCACGGATCAAGGGCTGGAACGCCGAAGGCAGGGAGAGGCTTGGAACAGGCCCTGTGGCAGAGTCGGGGGTGCCAAGCCTGGGAGGGGCCTCGTAGGAGAGTCAGCTGTGAAGGCGGAGAAGTCCTGCCAGGAGAGTAGCTGAGAGAGTGGGACACAGCTGCCCCACTGGCTGTGAGCTGGGTGTTTTATCAGAGAAGATGCTGCTGATGGCAGGAGGGCAGAAGGCAGACAGCTCTGCATGGCTGAGAGGTCTACATATTTCAGAGGGGGGTTGCAAGGCCAACAGGCCTGTCCTCAGGGGGGCTGAGGGGGCCTGCGTGGAGGGAGAATGTCCCGCTTGCTTGCACAGCCAAGGAGCTGAGACAGCTGTCCTGCACTGAAGAAGGGACACTTTCCCTACCTGTTCCCTGATCCTGATCCTAAGTTGTACCCTGTTAGTTCCTTAATAAATTAGTCAGCTTAAGTATGGTCTGTGAGTTCCATGTGGCTGTTGTAACAAACTTTGAAACCCAGCAGGGCAGAGGGTGCTGTGGGAGGGACAGTTGGTGTCAGAATTTGTATGAAAGCTGGTGGAAGCATGACTGACCTCTGGCTCACAGGAACCAGCCTTGGGCTGTTGATCTTGACTCAGACGCCATCCATGTGATTTTTACAGCACCTCCCAGGAGCCACCACAAGATGGTGATTCTCTCTCTTCCTCCTGAAGTTACAGGACTTCAGGCTCCACTAGGACTCAAACTACACAAGTTCAAAGCTCCAAGATGAAACGTTGGAGTTGTCACTCGGGAAAGGGATGGGACTACTTCTGTTCGGGAAGAAGAGAGAACAGGGATGTTGAGTGGCTGAAGTGGTTGGCAGTGGTGGGAACTGTCAGCTGTCTGCTTAATACTCATCTCCCTTCTTCTTAACAGAAGTGGGTGGCAATTCATTCAGCTGAAATAAAACACCTCTCAGCCTTCTTTCCAACCACACGTGAATAAACCCTAAGCCATGAGATGCAGGGTTTTGTCACATGTCGATACACAATGAACATCCTCATTCTTTTTGACAGCTGTATTGTACTCCAGTGAACAGAGGTAACTAACAATTTTGGTAACCAGTCACAGATTCATGGACATTTAAACTGTTTCCAATCTTGTGCTGATATCAAAAATGCTACAATAAATAGCTGTGTGGGTGCACACACTCACACTGCAAGAATGGGTGGCAACAGCGTCAGACATCCTCACTAACTTCACTAACGGGAGGAGAACTATGATCAGCTTCATCAGCCCAAGGCTGATTCCTAAGAAGCAACGAAGGCCAAATATGCCTCCTCTCTCCAACGTTTGTACCGACTCTGACACCAGCCGTCCCTCCCACGGCACCCTCTAACTTTCTGCTGGGTTTGATGATTTTTTGCAAAGGCCACACAAAACTCACAGACAATACGCACGATGACGGCTTTATTAGGGAAGCAACAGGTTACAATTCAGGATCAGAAAAGACTCAGGATAGAGTTCTTCAATCAGGACAGTATCTTCTCGCCCTCTGCTGCTGGGCCCTGGTCGGGGCCTTCTCAGGCAAGTGTCACAGAGCTCTTTAGCTGTGCTGATAAGTGCCCAGAGGCACCCCACTCCGTCATGAAGCTCTGGTCCGAAGGCACTCGGCTCTCTCACTCCGTCTCACGCCGTCACCTGTGAGCCTCCGGTTCCTCTGCCTCTGCCGCTGCTGTTTCTCAGTCGCTGCTCCTTGCCGTCTGCTTCCAGTGTTAGACCTGTCTCCTGATTCTAGCAAGTTCCTGGAGCAGGGATCCCGGATCCCAGGGTGGCCCTCCACTCCCACCTCTTCTCCTTGGTGGTTGCCAGTTCCCTTCTGTCTGCCTCTGGGATGGCTCCTTTGAAGGCCAGCAGGGTGGGAAGTCTGACCAATCCTCTCGTGAGTGTTCCATACACTTTATTTGCATGGACCCACCCAGTCATCTGGTGGGAGTTACAGACTACTGTGAGAAGGGTCATGTTAAGTAATTCACTGCACCACACACACACACACACACACACACACGTCCCTTCGCATGCGTGTGGGTTTATCTGTAGGAGAAATTAGAAGATGGTGTATAATTTACTTGGCTTTACTGCTTTTACCTACTGCTGGGGCTATAAAGCCCATTGCTAATCTCTCTAAGGAAGCCAGCTTTCCTTGATCCATCTCTGGAAGCCTAATTAAGTTGACCAAGAGTGATCAGTCCAATGAAGGAATTATTACTAGTTTCTTCGGGTGTGATGGTGCTATTATGGCTACTGTTTAGAGACAGAAACTAAAGATTTATGATAAAAAAATCCTTAATTTGCTTTTAAATATTTTAGGTGGAGAATGAAAGGAAGAATGTAGATGAGATAAGATTGGCAAAGTATTGGTAATACTTTTATATTTTATTTACTTTGTATTATGTCTTTTGTGTTTTATAGCTGGTGGTTCGTCACACTGTTTTCTTTGCTCTTGTGTATTCCTGAAATTCCCATTAAGATACTTTTCAAAAAGACTCCTAGAATCTAGCAATTGGTCAGGCGGGTCCGCACCCTCAGTTACGTGTGTTCATCCTCAGCGGGTGCGCTCGTGAATGGCCATTGCAGAGTTGTTGGGGTTGTTGTCAGGTGACGTCAAGTCGGTCTTGATTCACAGCGACCCGAGGTACAACAGAATGAAACGATACAAGTCCTGCACCAGCCTCACAATCATTGCCCATTGTTGGCAGCCACCATGTCGGTCCATCTTGTTGAGTGTGGGCCTTCCCCTTCTTTGTTGACCCTCCACCTCACCAAGCATGACATCTTTCTCCAGGGAACGGTCCCTTCTGACAACAGGACCAAAGTAGGGGAGACCAGGTCTGGCCATTCTCACTTCCAAGGAACATTCCGGTTGTACTTCCTACCAAACAGACGTGCTCGTTTCTCTGGCAGGCCATGGCCATCATTCAGTGTTCTTCACCAAGACCATGACTCAAGGCATCAGTTTTTCTGCAGCCCTCCTTATTCATTCTCCGACCCTCACACCAAGAACTGAAATGTCCAGGAGAATGAGTAAGTTGCAGTGTATTCAGACAATAATTACGATTCAGCAATGAAAAATTTTTTTTAAATTATATACACGGATAAATCTTGGGTACAATGTTCAGAAAATACAAGAAGACATAACAAAGTACATGCAGCATGGTTCCATTTAAATATAAACGTTCTTAAATTGCCAAATGAAACTACATTTGGGAATCCATAGCTATGAGTCGGGGCCGACTCGACAGCACATAACAACAACAACAACAGCTATGTGAAAGTATAAAGGAAAGCAGGGAATTGGTTACCATAATAGTAACAGCAGTGACTACAGCTGGGGGACAGAGAACGGAAGGTCAGAAAGAGGAACATTGTGCCCATTGGCTTCTGGAATGTTGGTAAAAAAAAAAAAAAAAAAAAAAAAACCTCACTGCCACTTTGTCTGATCTCATAGAGACCCCCCACCCTGGTTTTCTGATGAAGTATCTCTACGGTTGTAGATTACCCAATCCTCCCTCCCGAGGAGTGGCTGATGGGTTTGAACCTCCAGCCTTCTGGTCAGCAGTCAAGTGTCTTAGGCACTATGCTACCAGAGCTCCCAGAATGTTGGTAGTGGTATGTATTTTTACTTGTGAGTGGGTACACAGGTGTTTGTTTTACAAAAAACTGTGAATCTTCATGTTTTTCTTGTTCATTTTTTTCTGTAGGCTTTTTATATTCTACATTTTAAAGATGAAAAACTAAATAAAATCTAATAAGCTCAAGTGCCTTGCCCTTTCTACCAGGAAAGCTCCCCAGTTTCTGGGTGTAGGCCACTTGAACGAGGGCGACCCGTTCACACAGCGGCCACAATTCTCTGAAACTGGACATATTAGGAGAGAGGGGGCTGGGGGTCTAAGGCAGCGGGAGCCCACACCCTCGGCCAGACCGGCTTTGGGGTTCTGTTGTGTAAAGTGCTGACTCAGGAGAAATTTCTCACTCGTTGGCGATCGAGCGCCACCTGGTGGCTGCTGAGACACAAAGCAAGAAACTAGAGTGGCCTCCTCTCAGCTCCGTGGCGTCACTGGGAGAGAAGCCTTAGAAAAAAGCTGCATTGTTTTCCCGTGTGCTCCGCAGAGGGAACTTCTAAGTGCATCAGAACAAGGAATTTTTTCTTTTCAATACTCCAGGACTTCCCCTTCATGGCGGAATGTGCGTCCCCGAGACTGCACAGCCTGAGCTCTTGGCTGCACCTCGTCCCACTCCCAGCGGCCAGGGTTCCGGACGGAAGAAAACCCGCGTCAACGTTTCAGAACCTGCTTCTCGCTCAGCCGTGTGCTTCCCGTCGCGTCCCCCCCCACACCTCCCCCAGCTCCAAATGCCGTCCAGGTGGCGCTTGCAAAGTCGACCCCCAATCTGCCTTCAACAGAACCACCTGCGAGGTCGTTGTTAACGTCCATCAGCGCCCTGCAGCCTCAGAGCCTCCGATTGGCAAAGTCTGGTCAAAGCGCGGGAAGCCGCGTGTGGTCACAGGTGTCCCGCGTGGAATAAACTCTCGGATCCTCCAGTGGGGAGTGGGAGTGACCCGGAAGGAGACGTCCCATATCAATATTCTAGAAGCCACCAGCTTACAAACAATTATCTGACCACGTACCCCCTGTACTTTACGGCAAAATGTTCCTTCAAAGCAGAACCCCCGGGAGTCATTTCCTGTTCCTCTCTCCTCATTTCACATTTTCCCCACAACTCGTTCCCGGTGGCGCTCGGTTCCTGTCCCTGCACTGAGACAACGCTTACGAGACGAGACGAGAGACGACAGTGCCATCTGCCGGCCTGTGGTGGCGTTGCAGGGTCGACATTCGGTGCTTGGCCGAGGGTCAGTGGGGCGAAGCTGCCTTTTGTGGGAAGCAATGAATCCTAAGACCCCTGAGCATAGATGACCTCCAGCTGTAGAGGGGCGCTGGTGGTGCAGCGGGTAAGGCCTTTGGCTGCTAACTAGAAGGCCGGCAGTTCAAATCCACGAGCAGCTTCAAAGGGGGACGATGAAACAATCTACTTTCCTGAAAATTTACAACCTTGGGGGGGGGGTCATCCTTCTCCAGGGAATGGTCCCTTCTCACAAGTTGACAAAGCCTGGCTATTGTCCCTTTCCAGGAGTATTCCAGTTGTATAGGTTCACAGTCTTGGAAATCCAGTGGGGGTCGCTACGAGTCAGAATTCACTTAATGGCAATGTGTTTTCTTTTGGTTTGAGGTATGTATGGAAGGGTTTGACTACTTCTTTCATCTTGAAACATTTTCTTTTCTTAGTGACATCACACTTCTCTGGGTTTCCATGACCTCAATGCTTTCTCTGACTTCTTAATATTGAGCACCTGCCAGTTCAAGTCTAGACCCCATCCTCTTCTCTCAGTGCAGTTGTGATAGATGACTTCTTCCTGTGACTTTAAATACCACCTGGAAATTGATGACCCCCCATGTCTCCACCATCATCGATAACCTCTCCCCAAGCCCTTACTCCCCTACATCTCCACTTGGATATCTAAGTGACCTCTGAAAGTTGGCTAAAACAGAACTATCAATGTCCTTCACAATAGCTGCTTTCTCAGCCTTTCACATCTTTTCCAAATTCAGCAAAAAATCACCATCATCTATGCAATTTCTCAAATTCCAAATATAAGTTATAGCTTATTATTGTGTGTACACACACACACACACACACACACAAAGGTGCAGTGTGGGAGTGGTGTCATCTAACCTCATACGGGAGAGAACAGAGAATCAAGATCATCAACATCAGCCCATCTCTGATCATACCTCCATCTTCCAATCTTTTAACCAATTCTCAAACCAGCCATCGTCCCTCCTCTCAGCACTCTCTACTTCTCCATTGGGTTCAATAATATATTGCAATGGCCACACAGAACTCACAGACCATATTCAGCTATGAGATGTATTGGAGAAGTAACAGGATCAGGAATGACCCAGGGTCCAGTTCTTTGATCACACAACAGCTTCTTGGCAGCCAGGCCCCCAGGTAGGTCTCTCTCTCTGACCCTTGGCCTCTCGGCCCCTCAGCCGGGCCTCGCCAGTGTTATAAAGCTCTTTAGCTCCACCAAAGAGGCCTAGAGGCACTTCATTCCACCAGAAAGTCTTCTGTTCAGAGGAGCTCAGCTGTCTCAGTCCGTGGGTTGGCACACCCAACGCCTCACGCCTGGTCTGGGAAGCCCTCTGCGCGGTCCTAACCTAGCCTCGTGGTTCTGCTATCGCTGTTTCTCTGCTACCACCGCTCACCACCTGATGCCATCTCCAGTGTTACCACTCTCTCAGTCTCCTGCTCCTAGGAGGGTCTCGGCACAGGGACCCCAGGTCCAAAGGCCACTGCACTCCTAGTTCTTCTGTTTTGATGGTAGTGAGGTCCCCTCTTCCCAGCCCTGGGATGGTTCCTCTTAAGCCTACTGGGATGACAAAACTGACCATTCTCCTCCTTAGGGTGCCCTACGCCTTATTTGCATGGTCTCGCCCCCACAAAGTCCTATGCATCTTATTTGCACCATTAGCAAGCTGTCCAATCCTCTTGGTGGACTACATACACCTTGTTTGCCTAGTCCCACCCAATCATTGTGTAGGAATCACAGAGACTATATGACTAGAAGGGCACCACATTCACTAAGCCATCACCAAATCTCACCGACTCAGTCTCATAAATGGGAACCAAGCTTGGGCATTGTTTTTCCATTTCTACTCCTACCACAGTCGTCAAAACACCCCTCCCTGGATAACTCCGACGTTCCAATTGTTCTTTCTACTTTGACTTGTGCTTGGTAGCAATGTATTCTTCACAAAGTCATTTTTATCCGTATTGTAAATAATACCATGTCCCTCCCTTGATTAACACCATCCAGTGGCTTTCAATTGCAACAATAATAACCATTTTAAAATCCTATCTCTAGCTTCCAAATTCTCATATTATGTAGTTTCTATTTACCCCTCTGACCTGATGATCACTATCCCTCCCACCCACTGATTCAGCTACATAAATATTTCTATTTATTAAACAGATGGAGCTAATTCTTGCCTCAGAATCTTTCCACTAACCGCTCTCCTGTCTGGGACACACTCCGCCACCCCTTGAATTTCAAATAACTTCGTCTTTCATGTCTGCTCTCCGTGTAAATGTCACCTACTCAGAGAATTCTTCCCTAAGCCCCTAAGAAAATGGAGTATTTCAAAAACTCTCCATTTTCGTCCATTAAACTATTTTAAACTCCTTCAAAGTCCTCATTGCTACCTCCGTCAATCCCCAAATCACCCCTTTCTATCTCCACAATCACTTTCCTGAGTGACTTCAACATCTTTCTCTTGATTTATTGCAACAGCCTCCATGTTCCTCTGCCATTCTCCAGTAAGAGCGAGTGTGGGTGTAAATGAAGTC
>NW_006922352.1:681163-686964 GCF_000298275.1 Orycteropus afer afer
TTCTGTGTCTGTGTTAATTGGTTTCCCTTTTCTTTGTTGAAGAGGGTCTGTGCAATCCTTCTGCCTAGTCCGCCATCTTGCCCCGCCTCTGTTTTATTTTATTTTATTAATTGTGATTTAGGTGAAGATTTACAGAGTGAATTCACTTTCCATCAATGTATCTGTTTTTGTTTGTTTTCAATGGGTTGTGCTTTCAGTGCCGTATCTAAGAACTCTTTGCCTAGCCCCAGGTCCCGAATATTTTCTACTAAAAGTTTTATAGTTTTCGATTTAATATGTAAATCAATGATCCAGTTTCTGAGTTGATTTTTGTATATAATATGATGTTCCAGTTGAGGTTCACGTCTTCTTTTTACATTATTATTATTTTTCCTGAACCAAGAAACCAAACTCACAGCCATGGAGTCGGATCTGACTCATAGTGACCCCTCCCTGGGTTTCTGAGGAGGTATCACTATGGCAGTAGATTGCCCAATCTGCCTTCCCAGGAGTGGCTGGTGGGTTTGAACCACCAGCCTTCTGGTTAACAGTCAGATGCCTCAGGCACTACACCACCAGGGCTCCTTTATTTTGCTTAGTCATGCCCAATTTTGCCTGTAGGAGTTGTTGAAAAGACTGTCCTTTCTTCATCAAATTGACTTTTTACCGTTGTGAAAATTAAATTGGCTATATTCTTTTTTTTTTTTTTTAATTAGGATTTGGGTGAAGATTTACAGAGTAAATTCACTTTTCATACAGCAGTTCACATATACTTTGTCTCATGTCATTGACCAAAATTTACAATGCAGCAGCTCCCCTCCCACTTCCTCCCCATAGTTACCTCCTCCCAGTGTCCATCCCTTCATACTCTTCGAGAGGCCCATTGTCTGCCAACCCTGTATATGATCTTGGATACACTCTCCATTTAGACATACATAATTGTTTAGCTTGTTCACCCATCTATCCGTCCCTATACCCATGTTTGCTTTCATTGACAACTCAGTATTGTATTTACAAAGGGGTTCATATTTGTTGTTTATACTGCCCATGTAACTCTCTCTTTCTCATCCTCAATGCTGCCATATTGGTCACTCACATTTGGTACATTTAAATTGGCTATATTCTTGTTCTATTTCTGGCTTTATTCTGTTCCATTGGTCTATCTTTTTGCCAGTATCACACTATCTCAATTATTGTAGCTTTATAGTAAGTCTTGAAGTCAGGTAGTGTGAGTCCTCCAACCTTGTTCCTTTCCAAAATTGTTCCTTTGCATTTCCACATACATTTTAGAATCAGCTTGTCAGTATCTACAAAATGTCCTACCGGAGTGTGTGTCTGTCTGTGGACCAATTTAGGGAGAGTTGTCTTACAGTGTTGAGTCTGTACAGTTCTCTTTACACTCTACCCTGAACACCCCACCCACTTGGCCTCCCCCAACTCCCACTCCTATCTCCTCATTTCAAGGATTCTATCAGGCTCCACCTGGGTTTAACATTTAAACCCATGACTTCCCTGCACTGTGGCCTAGAAACTCAAATCTGTACACAGGGCAATCATAGGGCTCACCCCATCATTTCCTGTTTCTCAGGGATCCCTGTCCCGAACTATCTGTAGTCCAACGTCTGCAAAACATTCTTTGTATTTCCCCCAGTATTTTACCCGAGGTGGGAGGGTGAACCTAGTCCTCTTGTTCTGTCTCTGTTGGAAGCGGAAGTCCTGTTGATTGATGTTTCAAAAAGTCATTTTGGTTCCTGTCTGTGGTGGGAAGGAAGGAATAGAAGGAGCTATTTGGCAAGCCAGTGCAGTCACTCAGGAGAGAGATGACGGGGCCTGGAAGAGGGCAGCACTGGGATCATTCATTCATTCATTCTTTCTTCTTTTTTCACTCTTATTGTGGTGAAAACATACACAAGACATTTGCCAATATAATAACTTCCCCATTTACAGCTCAGGGACATTGATGACATTTTTCATGTTGTGCCACCATTATTGCTGTCCTTTTCTAAAACGTTCCACTACCATTAGCATAAACTCAGTGCCCCATAAACAAAAGCTTCCCCTTTACCCTTCCCCCCCTCCCCTGGTGACCACTAATAATCTCCCCCCCCCCTTCCCATCCTAGGTAACCAATAAAATTTCCTCCCACATGTAAAACTTTCCTTGACTTCCAGAATGGACAAATCAGTTTTGGAAGAAGCACAGCCAATGTCATGGATTGAATTGTGTCCCCCAAAAAAATGTGTGTCAATTTGGCTAAGCCATGCTTCCCAGTGGGTTGGTAGTTACATAATGATGTAATCATCTCTTATGACGTGATTATCCTTCGTTTGTAGTGTTGTAAATTCTGATCCGTACGTTTTCGTGAGGCAGGATTGGACTGTATTAACGATGATTAGGTTGTTGTTAATGAGGCATGATTAGGGTAGGATGCAACACCCTTACTCAGGCCACAGCCCTGATGCAATGTTAAGAGTTTTTCTGAGGTGTAGCTTCAATCATTTGTCTTGCAAGAGGTAAAAGGAGGGACCTTGGTATCAGAATGTGTCCTTTGGAGTCAAGGTCCTAGCACTAAGAACCTCCTTGACTCAGAAGGCAATTGATGCTAAGACACATGGGTATCTCCAAGGGACGCAACACCCACAGATGTTGAGACAAGGACCTTCCTCCAGAGGTGACAGAGGGAAAGGCTTCCTGTAGAACGAGGGCCCTGAATCTGGACTTGGAGACTCAAGCTGTGAGGACACATTTGTTTGTTAGAGTCATCCACTTGCGTTATTTCTGTTGTAAGAGTACTAGCTAATTAAAGCAGGCAGAAAGCTACTTGGAAATGAGGATGCCAAGACTTCATCTCACTTACTTTGGGCACGTTATCAAGAGGGCCCACTCCCTAGAGATGGACATCATGCTTGATAGAGGGTCAGTGAAAGAAAGACCCTCAACAGGGTCTTTCTTGAGAAAGAAACTTCCCCATTTACAGCTCAGAGACATTGATGACATTTTTCATGTTGTGCTACCATTATGGCTGCTGCAATAAGCTCAAGTGTAGGAAACTACGGAGGGGGCAGAACTACGCAATGTTTCACTCTGTTGTACGTGGGCTGAGTCAGAACCCACTCAACAGCACCTAACAACAGTGCCTCATCTGTGAAGTCTATCAAACATTTAATGAAGGAAAAAACACCACTAGACAAATGCTTCCAGAACTTCTCAGCTCATTCTTAAATACACTATTTCAATATAAAAATTGTGCTTGGAGAGTAATTTTTATAAATTCATCAAAATTAGTATTTCTCTCTCAGTGTACTCAAAATTCAAAAGGTTTTTGTTTTCCAAATTGTGGTAGATATATATATGCAACAAACTGCCATTTAAACATCTTCTTTTCTTCTTCTTCTTTTATTTACAAACTGCCATTTAAACATCTTTTAAAAAACACTTTATTGTTTTAGGTGAAAGTTTACACAGAAAATTAGCTTTTGCATGAATAATGTCTTTTAGATGCTATCAACACTAAGATGGTTCCTATCTGGTGGAGGTTAGATGTCCCAAATGTCAAACATGTCCAAACTGCTATACCACCTCCATCATCTCTAACATCAACAACGACTCCTCCCCTCAGCACTCTCCCTCCCATCTCTAGGCTCCATGATTCCCTGCAACATCTCACAGAACTCATGAACCAGCAAGGAAATGGCTCATGGGGTTGTGGAGGCTGTTAAGTTCCAAAGCAATGGGTCAGGGATCAGGCTGGAAGGTTCTCCGGACTCTCGTGGTTGCAGGGGCTGACAAACCCAAATTGGCACATCAGATAAACAGGCTGCTGGCTCACGAGGCTCTGGGAGCTGGCAAATCAGGTTAGACAACATGCTACTGGCTCCAGTTCCAAGAACCAGAGGTCAGACGATGATGAGCCAGGTGTAGGATCCAGAGCTTTGCCACAGCTTTCACAGATACTGGATGCGACCATTAACCTCCAGGAAACGCCCCTTAAACAAGGCAGTGCAAAGGTGTGACCTGAAGAAACGTGGTAAGGTGGTGACTGGGGTAAGGGTGATAACTCAAGCTGTCATCTTCTAGTAAGCCAGTGACCCAAGATGCACCCCACCCTAATCATGTCTTATTAACCTAATGGACAACTCACACCAAAATGGTCCAGAGGCTAGGATTTACAACACATCACAAAATGGAGGACCATGGCTAAAAGGGCCATATTAAGTAATTCACTGCACCAGTTTTTCCAACCAATGATTCATTCACAAATTGTTCTGTGATGTTGGGTGCAATCCCCACAATGCGAGTAATGTATTTTCTTCCCAGGTCCTCCATTTCCTTATTTCCAGTTTTCCTGTCCCTCTTGGTCTTCTCGTTGGTTTTGTACAGTTGTACAGTTCTTCTAAGGAGCACATTCTTCATGGGGATTATTGTTCTATAGCATGTCTGTTATTTGGCCGAAAGGTGGCCTCCAGGAGTGTCTTCAGTTTCAAGTTTGGTCAACATTCTTAATAGGACATTAGTCATGGTTATCATGTTGCTCAACCATCACCATTCCCAAATTTTCCCATCACTTGAACAGAAATTCAGTATCCTCCAAGCACTGGCATGCTGTTTTCTCTGCTCCCCCACCCTGGTAATAATAAACTTTGGTCTCTATACACGTGCCTATCCCAGTTATTCCATGTAAGTGGAACTGTACAGTATTTGGCCCTTTGTGAATGGCTTATTTCACTCAATATAACGTGGAAAAAAAGGGGGGGCATGGCCAGACATAACTGAGCGGGATAAAAAATCTTAACTAATGTTTGGACCACGCATTGTTACATGGAGGGATACTTTGCGTATCAGTGGTTTTACAAAGATAGATTTTCTTATATTGATGTTACGGCAATAGATGGAAGAAAAAATACTTTTATAAATAATAAAAATCTTGGTTTCAAATGGCTACTCATGGGGAGGTATGCAGTGAAGAAAAAATTAAGTAATTTAATTCCTGTTCCAAAATCTCAGCATGCAGAAATTCTGAAGGATTTGACTAGGTTGTTCTGACTTTATTTTCAGATATTTCATTAAATCCTAAAATGATCAAAACAAATGCAAAGATACCATCAAATCTTACCATTTAAATCCAACTTTTTCGTTGGTTCCAAAGGACTTGAGTTACATAAAACTTCCCCCAAACAGGTACCCCAGTGAAAACAAAAGGAAGTGATGGTTGATATATTATTTACACAGTACTTTCTAAAATTATAAAATATTTCACATAAAGGAATACACATGACATGAATGTAGGATATAAAGACTTATATCCAACAAAGTTTAAGAGAACATTACCAACACTACTGAATGCCCTTTTTTGCCCTTCTCAGATCAAATTCCCCTTTCATTTCAAGAAGTAGCTACTATCTTAAATTCTGTATTTAGCATGTCCTTTACCTTTCTTTGGGAACTCTGGTGGCACAGTGCCTAAGGCATTTGACTGCCAACCAGAAGGCTGGTGGTTCAAACCCACCAGCCACTCCTCGGAAGGAAGAGCAGGCAATCTACTTCTGAAGAGATACCATCTCGGAAACCCAAGGTGTAGTCACTATGAGTTGGATTTGATTTGACGGCAGCAAGTTTGGTTTTGGGTTTTTACTTTAGTTTTGCTACCTCGAAGATATTTGTTTGTTTTTATATCACTTTAACTTTATCCAGTAGTGTTGTATTTTGTATTCTGTGACCTGACACTTCATTGAACATTCTGTGAGATCCAGCCATTCTGATGAATCTGGTTCTCGGTCATTTCTCCTCACTATCAGTATGTCGTGTGCCACTGAGTCAATTCC
>NW_006922352.1:687719-692971 GCF_000298275.1 Orycteropus afer afer
GAGGAGTGGCTGGTGGGTTTGAACCACCAGGCTTCTGGTCAGCAGTCAAGTGCCTTAGACACTAGGCCACCACAGGGGACACATCCAAAAGACACAGAAAGGGCTTGTACTAGTCGAATCTGGGGATATATGAGCTCATAATAAACAATGAGAGTGACAGATTATAAACCAATGTACAAAATGAAAACTCCTGAATCCACACTGACATAAAAAAAAAAAAAAAAGCAAATAAATGGGTGAGAAGAGAAAGCTCTTCTTTACAGTAGAATATAAAATAGTTAGAAAATGTTGTTGCAGCCATCACAGTAAAAACTGACTGAAGACAGAATAAATAAATAGTGGAGAAAACTAATGAGTGAATGTTTGAAGAGCATGATACTTAGAAACTCGCAGGCTATCAGATTCTCCACAAATTATTTATTACTTTCCATGGGAAAAGTGGTAACTTTATAGTGGAGAAACCAACCGTGTAACACCCTGCCAAGTGGTCAGCGCTCATACTACCAGTAATGGGACAAACTAACACCATGTGCCTCCTGAGACAACGCTAAGGACACAATTTCACATACGTAGTTGTATTCCTGCCCCAAACACATTTTCAATCATGAGGTAACATTAGGAAAACTCAAATGGAAAGATACTTTACAAAATCATTAGCCTTTACTCTTCAAAAATGGCAAAGTTATGAAAGACAAAGACTGAGGAACAGTTACACATCAATGGAGACTAAAGAAATATGACAATTAAACACAATGCACGGTTTTTATCCTGGATCAGATCTTTTGTTGTTATTGTTGTTAGGAAGGATATAGTGAGATAGTGAATGCTAAATAAATTCTACAAATTCAGCAATCGGACTGAGTCAATGTTCTTGATTTTAATAGCAATAGTTGTACTGTGATTATGTAAGAGAACATTATTAGTAAAAACCCACTGAAGCAACGAGATTGATAAATTTGACAGCTAATTATTTTACAAGAAGTTTCATGTCTGCGAGAAATAAAATAATATGTACATACACATGAAGAGAGAGAATATAATAAAGCAATTAAGGAAAATAATCTTAACAACTGGAGAATCTGGATGAGGAGTATATCGAGCTCTTTGTACTATTTTTTCTGTAATTTTGAAATTATTTCAAACAACACGTGTATTCATTTCATACCTGTGAATATGTTACACTTACATACAAAGTCCAAAAAGTCACAAAATTTGTTTGAGGACACGCTCAAGAACGAAATCCTACGTAGGGCTGAAATTGTTTGGGTAACTTCTTCCTCTCATTCCGATTGTTTCATTTATTCACACGCTTTAAGTTTCATACTACAGAGTGGAACTGTCTCCTCTTCAGTTTGAAAGTATGACGTAATATTTTAAAAACGCAGTATTCACAGCAAGACTAAGACTTATTTTATAAAACTATTTCTAAGAAAAATGCTCTCAATTCACTGACCTACTTTTTCCTAAATACTCTCTCATAAACAATGAGGTATAGTCACCCTCACATTCAATACATTCATAGGTTTGTGTTCTTATATGAATTATCTGTTGAATATATTTTTCATAATTAGAAAATGTTTTCAAACATTTTATGGCAATCAAAATCTTTCTCCTTAAATTTGTCTAGTACTTTATGGCATGTAATTTTCAATAAAGTCTTTTTCCTACATTTATTACTGTTACATGATTTCACTCGTTTACATTCTCTGATTCAAGAGAGATTTCTCAATAAAAATATTCCAACATTCAAGTGTATGATTTCTTTCCATTATGCATTTCTCTAATATAAAATATGCACATCGAGGAGAAATTTCCACAAAATTACAACATTCACAGTGGCTGTCTTTCTGTTGTATCATGAATGTGGTTTGACTTCTGGGTAAAAACTTTCACACATTTGCAGGGTTTCTCCCACATAAGCATTTTCCTGACCAATGAGCTGCAACTTAATGCAGAAAGTTTCACTGTATTTATAAGCTGCGTTACAGATTTCTCCCTTTTTAATTCTTTAAATAAAAGTGAACATATTGGTGGAAATGTTTATTCACTCACTGAATATATAGGAATTCTCTTATATACATGTTATTTCACGATAGAATGACTTCCCTAAATGTTTTCCCATGTTTTTCTGTATTTGTATGATTCCTCTCCTACATGAGTTCTTTGATACGTACAGAGGTGTGACTTGACACTAAAGGATTTCCCACATTCACTCCATTCATAAGGCTTCCTTTTGATGAATTCTTTGATGTCTACTGAGGCCAGGCTTCCAAGTGAAGCCTTTCCCACATTCACTACATACGTAGGGATTTTCTCCTGTGTGGGTTCTCTGGTGTATGATGAGTGGTGACTTACGGCTGAAGGCTTTCTGACAATGGCTGCATTCATATGGTTTCTCTCCTGTGTGAGTTCTCTGGTGTACAATGAGCTGCGATTTCTGTGTGAAAATTTTTCCACAATCGCCACATCTGTAAGGTTTCTCTCCTGTATGTGTTCTCTGGTGTATATTAAGTAGTGACTTAGTGCTGAAGGCTTTCTGACAATGACTACATTCATACGGTTTCTCTCCTGTGTGAGTTCTCTGATGTACAATGAGCTGCGATTTCTGTGTGAAAACCTTCCCACAATCCCCACATCTGTAGGGTTTCTCTCCCGTATGTGTCCTCTGATGTATAATGAGTTGTGACTTAGTTCTGAAGGCTTTCTGACACTGACTGCATTTGTAAGGTTTCTCTCCAGTATGAATTCTCTGATGCAAAATGAGTTCCGACTGCCTCATGAAAGCTTTCTGACATTGACTGCATTGATGAGGTCTCTCTCCCGTGTGAATTTTCTGATGTAAAAGGAGCTCTGACTTCCGGGTGAAAGCTTTTTGACATTCTCCACAGGAGAAGGGTTTTTCTCCAGTGTGAGTTCTCTGATGTTCAATGAGCTGTGACTTCCGGATAAAAGTTTTCTGACACTGACTGCATTCGTTGGGTTTTTCTCCTGTATGCATCCTCTGATGTAATGTGAGATTAAACTTGAGAGAGAACATTTTTCCACATTCACTACATCCATAGGGTTTCACCCCGGTGTGAGTTCTTTCATGTTTAAGGAGATGTGGCTTACTGATGAAGGTTTTCTGACACTCACTGCACTCATAGGGCTTCTCTCTGGTGTGAGTTCTCTGATGCAATATTAGACTGGACTTATGGGGAAAAGCTCTCCCACATTCACTGCACTCATAGGGTTTCTCTCCTGTGTGACGCCTCTGGTGTATAGTGAGTTGAGACCTACTACTAAAGGCTTTCTTACATTCCCGGCATTCATAAGGTTTCTCTCCTGTGTGAGTTCTCTGGTGTAAAATGAGGTCTGCCTTCCTAATGAAAGCTTTGGGACATTCACTGCATTCATAGGTTTTCTCTCCTGTGTGAGTTCTCTGGTGTACAATGAGCTGTGATTTCTGTGTAAAAAGTTTTCTGCATTCGTTGCATCCGTAAGGTTTCTCTCCTGTGTGAGTTCTCTGGTGTAAAATGAGATGACTCTTCCACACAAAAGTCTTCCTACACTCGATACACCTATAGGGTTTCTCTCTTGTATGAATTCTCTGGTGTAGAAGGAGTGGTGAGAGATGAGTAAAGGATCTTGGACATTCAGTGCATTTGTAAAACTTCACTTCTGTACGGCTGTTATTGCGGCATGGCTTCTTACTCACAGCTTTTTTACAATCATCATATTTGTAGCAGTTAATTCTAGACGAAATGTTTTTGTGTGTAGTGTGAAGAAATAATTTCTCAGATACTTTTAACTCTTCAGCTTTCTTATTTATATAGTTTATGTTCTTATTTATATAATTTAGTAATTCTAAATTATGTATAAAAGTTCTTCTACATGAATCAAATTTATCAAAGTTTTTCTTCAGACGAAGTATTTTTCCAAGCACATTACATTCCCGGTGCCTGTCCACAGCATCAAGCTTGTCAGTGTTTTCCGGGCGCCAGTCTCCTGCATCATTAACTTGCCAGGCTTCTTCTAGGAAGGAGACCAATGAATCTTTACATGATTAGGTACTGAAAGGGGCACACTCTCACAACAAAAATAAAAGAAAGAAATTATACTCTGGGTATAGAATACAATTTAAAGGCATTTAGCAGAAGAAGAGAAAACAGAAAGGAGGCAGAGGGGCATAAAGTCATACAAAACATGGGAAAGGGTGGAAAATTATGACTATTTGGAAATAGTTTTGACTATAGGGGAGATGTTGAGCGGGAGGAAGGCAGCATGAGCAGTGTTGGTAGAGGAAGAGAAAAGATGCCTGAAAGAAAGAGACTAACCAAGAAAGAAAGGTCCTGGTTCAGATTCCAGAGACCTGATACAGAACATATACACTAAAGGGGCATTTATCTCCTTCTAAGGAGTCAAAATCTGAAAAAGAGAATGAGTGGAAGTATCCTTAAAGATGTATCTAAGCTCAGTTAACTGTTTAGTGTCATCTTTAAAGGACCAAGGATTTTTACGTAGAATTCTAGAAATAGCACATCAAGGGTTCGGTATCTTTCTGCGCTCACTCATCTACTTGGTTTTGACTCACTCACCTAGCCTGCCCTTACTGTGGATTTCTCCCTTTATAATCCATGAATCTTCCATCTGAATGTCTGCTTCTAGGCTGATAGCCTGTATGTGCGTCAGCTTAGGACTGAACCCTTGGTCTTCAGAGACTCTCAAGAGCTGGGAAAGGTCTGTTTCAGACTTTGCACCTCAATAAAATGAACAACTCTCATTTGAGAGATGAGAGCATGATCATCTGAGTTGAGAGGGTCCATCGTTTATAAACCCCACGTTCAAAGTCATTAAACACTTCACAGGACACACAAATCATAGCCGTTCATAAAGAAAAGGCATTCGATTGGTGGTTCACCAAGGGGTCTACAGGGAAGGTGTCCTTACCCACTGACACCAGGTTGCTATAATTTTCCAACATCACATCCAGATACAGGTCCTTCTGAGCAGTGTCCAGTAGCTGCCATTCCTCCCAGGTAAAGTCCACGGCCACATCCTTAAATAATAATGTTACCTGCAATGGAATATTCTTTTAATTTAAAGTGACTTTCAATCACTGATGTAGAAAACATGCACACAAGCTTATTATCATCATTTTCAAAATAATACATTTTACTTATAATCTTTGGTGAATCTAGTTTATGGAAGAAACATTAAAACACCAACCAACGTAATTTACTACATAAACAGAATAAAAGAGAAAAACCACA
>NW_006922352.1:693690-695086 GCF_000298275.1 Orycteropus afer afer
ACGGCACATAACAACAACAACATTATGTTAAAAGATATTTTACAGTATTTGGCAGTGTTTCTTTAAGGTTTTTTAATGCATAGGATGGTACACTATATACTATACACCAAGACAAACATTTGACTGACTGACCTTAGATAGGAACAGTATCTAACTGTTTGACTCACGTAAATATTTGACTTAAAGACAGATTTAGGGATGAAACTTAATTGTAATCCAGGTACTGAGAAAGAATATCCATATATAGCTTAAGGCAAATATTATACTTACTATTATACTTAATAGCCTATTGAAAAATTTCACTGAGATCAGAAGGAGACATGGATGCCTGCTATCACCACTCTTATTCAACACAGCACTGAAGATCCTAGCCATTGCAATTAGGCAAGAAACAGAAAGAAAAAGTATAAGAATTAGAAGGAGGAAATGAAGCATTCACAGCTTTGACTAAGGTAGTGCTGTAGAAACAGAGAAATGGACAGTTGTGAAATCTGTTTTGCAAACAGAACTGACCGCACTTGCATCAGGATGTTATGTGTGATGGGAAGTGTAGAGACTGGTGGAAAAGTCTAAGAAACAGAGCTATCTAGGTAACTGAGAGGGCTGGTGCAATGCCTAAGCATGGCAGTTAAGGCTGTGAGAGACGGCAGCTGCAGAGCCGAAAGACCTGCATGAGACAGTAACAGCCCTACCAGCCCACGGTGCGAGAAAGCTAAGTGTCTTTTGGGCAGGAAGATTCCTAGCAGAGTGGGTTGACCTTGGGAATTAATTGGTAGAAGCTGAGAGACCAAGGAAATGGGAACCAGAGCTGCTTCAGCCTCCAAAGGTAGGACCACGGCCCTTGGGGGTGGAACCGCCACCATCTCCTAGGTTTCGAAGAGTTAGATCTTCACTGACTTGGTTCTGGAGTGTGGGGCAGCTTGTTCATGTGGGCCAGTGGGACGGGGCCACAGTTGCTGCCCAACAGTGAGGGGGCAGGGCTGCCACACCCAAGAGGGAGAGCAACAGGGCCTACAGCCCAAAAGGGGGAGGTCACCACTCAGATCAACTAGGAGACTGAAGCCATCCAGTGAAGGAGATCTGTACTGGTGCCAAGCTGACAAGGGGTGGAAATACGGTAGTTAAAGGTATGTGTCAACTTGGCTGGACCTGGTTGAGTGGCTGGGCAGCTGGTGGTAGTTATTCCCCATGATGAGACTGGCAATCAACTCCATGGTGGAACTATGTAAGGAGCAGCTTTGGGAATGGTCTACAGCTTATGGCCTGCTTGAACCTGCATGTGGCCAAGTCATTTACCAGCTGGCCTGGTTGTTTGCCAGTCCTGGGACTCTTGATGGACTTGAGTCAATGGCCTGCCGTGTGGTTTGGTAATATCAGGACTGTGCCTTTTTACTTA
>NW_006922352.1:695376-698020 GCF_000298275.1 Orycteropus afer afer
AACTAAGGCACTTGACTGCTAACCAGAAGGCTGGCAGTTCAAACCTGTCAGCTGCTCTGTGCAAGATGGGGCAATCTACTTCTGGAAAGATTTATCCCCTTGGAAACCCAATGGTGGTCACTATGAGTCAGAATCGACTCGATGGCAGTGAATTTGGTTTGGTTTTTGGTGGAGAAATTAAAAATTGAATGACAGAACAGAAAAAAAAAAAAGTTGATTTTATTGCCTCAATATTAACTGCCTTGTTTCGATAACTGTACTATGGGTGTGTTAGATACCCTACGAGGGAAGCTGGGTGAAGGGCACATAGGAACTATGTGTACTATTTGTGTAACTGAGGACACTAGTCTATGGGAGCATCAGGGGAAGGGGGATCACACAGCAGACAAGAGAACTCCAGAAATGACTAGCAGCAGCAAAGGTTCAAGAAACCACAGCGCTAAACAGCTGGAATCCTGTTACTGGGAGTATATCAACTGTGTGTATTCACAGTTAGTCCAGATAAATACACAAACATATGGACAAAAATTAACACACTTTGTGGTTCAGTGAATTACTTGGCATGGGCCCTCTAGTCACGATCTTTGTGACTCCCACCAGATTACTGGGTGGAACTATGCAAATGTTAAGTGTTTGTGGCCTACTGAGGGGATGGGATGGCCTGTGAATAATGGAAATAAGGTACATGGCACCTTGTGGGGGTGGGTCCATGCAAATAAGGTGTATGGAACACTAGTGTGGGGACTGGTCAGTGCTGTCATCTGACTAGATTTAAAATAAGTGCTCCCACAAACAGGAGGAGAGAATCTCACTACCATCAAGACAGAGAAAAGCCAAGAGCAGAGCGCATCCTTGGACCTGAGATCCCTTCACTGAGACAGCAGAGAGATGGCTAAGAGACCAACAGAGAGACCAGCAGAGAGACGGTGGCAGCTGAACTGAGAGACTAGCAGGAGACCAAGTGGTAGGCTTGCCAGCACATGGAGAGAGAAAGCTGAGTGCCTTTGGGCAAGATGTTTGCTGGTGGAGTGGAATGCACTTAGGTGCCCCTCAGGAGCTCTGGTAGCATAGTGCCTAAGGCAACTGACTGCTAACCAGAAGGCTGGTGGTTCAAACCCACCAGCCACTCCTCAGAAGGAAAGTTGGGCAATCAAAAAGGAAGTGTGTCAAGGCTGTATCCTTTCATCATACTTATTCAATTTGTATGCTGAGAAAATCATCCAAGAAGCTTGACTATATGAAGAAGAACATGGCATCAAGATTGGGAGGAAGACCCAGTAACAACCTGCAATACTTAGATGACACAACTTTGCTTGCTGAAAGTGAAGATGACCTGAAGCACTTACTGATGAAGATTAAAGACTACAGTCTGCAGTAGGGATTACACCTCATATAAAGAAAACAAAAATCCTCACAACTGGTCCCATCAACAGCTTCATGGTGGATGGAGAAAAGACTGAAGTTGTCAAGGATTTCATATTACTCGGTTCTACAATCAACAACAATGGAAGCAGCAGTCAAGACAGCAGATAATGTATTGCACTGGGAATACCTGCTGCAAAAGACCTCTTTCAAGTGCTGAAGAGCAAAGATGTCTCCTTGAAGACTAAGGTGCACCTAACCCAAGCCATGGTATTTTCAATCGCCTCTTACACATGTGCAAGCTGGACAATAAATAACGAAGACCAAAGAAGGGTTGAGGCTTTTGAGTTGTGGTGGTGGAGAAGAATGCTAAGAGTACCACAGTCTGCTAAAAATACTAACAAATCTGTTGTGGAAGAAGTGCAGCCAGAATGCTCCTTGAAGTGAGAATGGCTAGACTTTGTCTCATCTACTTTGGTCATGTTGTCAGAAGAAACCATTCCCTGGAGAAGGATGTCATGCTCGGTAAAGTGGAGGGTCAATGAAGAAGGGGAAGGCCCTCAACGAGATGGACAGACACAGTGGCTAAAACAATGGGCTCAGGTATAGCAAGGATTGTGAGGCTGGCACAAGACCAGGTAGTGTTTTGTTTTGCTGTGCACGGGGTCACTATGAGTCAGAGACGACTCAACAGCACTTAACAGAAACAAAGGCAGAAAGGGGATCTCACTGCCATCAAGAGAGAAGAGCTGGAGGTGAAGTAGAGTGTGTCCTTGGGCCCAAGATCCCTACACTGGCTTCCTTGGCTGAGATGCCCTGCAGACAGAGACAGCTGGCTGAGAGAGATGCCCTGGCAGAGAGACAGTTTCAGTGGAACTAAGAGGCATAAGACAGAGTGGTGGGCTTGCCTGGCCCACGGAGCAAGAAAGTCCAATGCCCCTGGGCAGGAGGCTTATTGAGAGTGGGGTGCACATAGGTGTACCTATCACCAGAGCCAAAAGAGCTTTCTAATTCTTGTCTGAGCAGGAGAGAGGACAGGCCAACAGGCCAAGGGCCAGAGAGGCGTGTCTCAGGGCACAGCAGAGGGGAGACTGTCCTGATTGAAGAACTATATCCTGAGCACGTTCCTGAACCTGAATTCCAGCTGTTACTTGCCTAATAAACCCTGTAATAGTGAGTATTGTCTGTTGAATTCTGTGTGGCCACTGCAACCAATTATTGAACCCAGCAGAAAAGTAATGAGTACTGTGAGAGGGACAGGTGGTGTCAGAACTGGTAAAAG
>NW_006922352.1:698370-699419 GCF_000298275.1 Orycteropus afer afer
TGAACCCCAAGGAGGGAATTGGTCAGTTTTGCTACTTCATTAGGCTTAAAATGAGCCATCCCCGTGGTGGACAGGGGGACCTCAGTATTTCCAAATAAGAAGAGCTGGGAGTGAAGTGCACTCTTTGGACCTGGAGTCCTGACAGTGAGAATCTCCTAGGCCCAGGAGACAGAGAGCTATGATGCCAACAATGACACGAGACAGTCAGAAGTGGCAGCAAATGCAGTACAGAACCAGGAGACTGGCAGGAGACAGGTGGTGGGCTTACCAGCTAATGGAGCAAGAAAGATGAGCACCTTCAGGCATAAGGCTTGCAGGTAGAGTAGGGTAACTCTGGGCACTTGGTGGCAAAGCTAGGCTTGTGGACCCAAGGATCTAGGCAGCTGAGCGCCTTCAAGCAGGAGGCTTTCTGGAAGAGTGGGGTGGTTCTGGCCACTGTGTAGCTAAAGAGCTTTGTGACACTTATCTGAGAAGGCATCAAGCAGGGCCAAGCAGCACAGAGTAAGAGGAGGCTGTCCTGATCAAAGAACTGTATCCTGAGTTATTTTTGATCCTGAATTGTAACTTGTTACTTCCCTAATAAATTCCATGATCGTGAGTATTGTCTGTGAGTTCTGTGTAGCCACTGCAATGAATTATCGAACATAGAAGGGAAGTAGTGAGTGCCATGAAAAGGACAGCTGGTGTCATAACTGGCAAAAAGACTAGAGAGAGGAGGTATATCTGACCTCTGTGTCACAGAAACCAGCCTGGGGCTGTTGATCTTGATTGTCCTACCCCCATGTGAAATCAGAAGAGGTTGGATGCCTCTGCCATGCTATTTTTACTGTTGGTGTCAGAAGTGTGATATGTTGCAATGGCTCCACAATCAGAGAAGAAAGAGACTTTGTAAGAAAAAGAACAAAGGGGCAATGAAGCGAAACTTTTGATTCTTAGATGGTTATTTTGGTTGATAACTGTTAACAGCTGAAAGGTAAGTACAATAGATACTCTCCTTCAAGAAAACAATCATGGGAGAAAGAAGGGCTGCTTATGCACAGGGAGACAGC
>NW_006922352.1:699812-702121 GCF_000298275.1 Orycteropus afer afer
TTTATTATTGTCTCCATCCTACCTAGTGCCACTTTTGCAAGATATTATAAAATAAAATCACTGTTTTCCAGCTAAAAAAAAGTACGAGATGTTATGTTGCAGCTGGGGTGAGAAAAACTGCATCGAGAGCAGCCTGGAGCAAAAGCCACACCAGCTAAACAGGATGACTGACAGGAGTCCAGACTTTACTGGTTTCACCCACCCAGAGGCTGAAGGCCATATGCACATGAACGGGAAGATCATCAAGGTGAGCCGTTTTTAATCATCAGAACCTCCTTCTAGGACTGGAAGGTAAGGGTATCTGGCAAACAGACAGCCTACTAACCTCGACTGTGGTGACCAAGCCTGTGGTGGTGTCCTCTTGGTGAGTGGAAGTGAGGGAGATGCAGCAATGAAGAGCTGGGCTGTGTCTGGACATGTTCCATCGAGACCCTAGCCCACCAGGATGGTCTGAAATGCAGGGAGTTATGTAGACTCCTGAACCTATGAGTGGCGTCTGCTGCCCCAGGCCAGAAGCAGCTAGTCGGTCTGAAGTGCAGGGAGGTGTGTGGACCACCAAGCCTACAGCAGGTACCCACTGACCCACAGGGCTAGGGATGAGTTGACCAGAGCCTGATCGAAATAAGAGAAAGATGTCTGACACTGTGAGTAGGCCTATATTGATGGAATTTGATGGCTTGCTCTGAACTGGACTTTGCTTATGGATACAGATGCTCAAAGTTCTAACTGCAACAGAAGACATGCTTGTCTCCTCAGACTACTGATTTGACAGTGACAAGAACTTTAGAAACTGGTTATCTAAAATGAAGGGGGGACTATGGCATGAACTGGCTGTATTACACGCTTTCGTGGGTGTGCTTACACTCAAAATGAGGAGGTCAAGTGAGAATCCCCCTATTGAACAGTTTCCTCCTTTCCTGGAGGGTCTGGGAAGAGGGCGGGCGCAGATGCTGATAGGATTATGTGATTCAGATGTGAACGTTGATGGTTAACAGGGTTAACTGTGATTGTAAACACTAACTGTAGAGGCTGTTAAGCATGAAAGAAGGTGCTCTGGTGGTGCAGTGGTTAAAGTGTTTGGCCGTTAACTGGAAGGTGAGCCGTTCAAACCCCCCAGCCACTCTGCAGGAGAAAGATGAGGCAGTCTGCTTCCATAAAGACTGACAGCCTTGGAAAGCCTGTGGGGCAGGTCTACTCTGTCCTATAGACTGCTATGAGTCAGAAAAGACTCAATAGCAGTGGGTTTTTAAGTGCGAAAGAGTGGACTAAGGGGAAGGAGCTTCTGGACTTGAGCACATGACTGAGGTGCAATGAATTACTCAGTATGGCTTTTCTATCCAGTCTTTGTAACTCCCACTGGATTACTAGGTGGGACCATGCAAGTAAGTGTATAACTCTGATGTTGGGATTGATTAGTTTTGCCACTCTGCCAAGATTAAAATGAGCCCTCCTAGAGGCCGAGGGGGGATCTCACTACCATTGAGAAAGAAGAGCTGGCAGTGAAGTAGTGTGCATCCTTGGACCTGAGATCCCTGCCCTAGACCTCCTTGGCTGAGACATGTGGCAGAGAGAAAAGCCTCGGCAGAGAGACGGTCACAGTGGAACCGAGAGGCATGAGGCAGAGTGGCGGGCTTAGGCGGCCCATGGAGCCAGAAAGCTGGGTACCCTTGGGCAGCAGCCTTGCTGGCAGAGTGGGGTGCACCTTGGTGTAGCTATCGGCAGAGCTGAAAGAGCTCTGTACCACTCGCCTGAGCAGGGCAGAGGACAGGCAGAGAGGCTAAGGGCCAGAGAGGTGAGCCTGACGGCACAACAGAGGCGAAGCTGTCCTGATAGAAGAACTGTATCCTGAGTGCATTCCTGAACCAGAATTGTTGCCTGTTACTTCACTAATAAACCCCACAACCATGAGTATTGTCTGTGAGTTCTGTGTGGCCACTGCAACTAATTATCGCACCCAACAGAGAACCAGTAAGTACCGTGGGAGGGATGGTGGGTGTCAAAGTTGTTAAAAGGCTGAGGCTGTTGGCATGCCTGGCCTCACAGGAATAAGCCTGGCGCTGCTGATGGTGAATCTGTCTTCCTCTTGTCACGTTAGAGAAGGTCAGAAGATGCTGCCTCCCAGCCCTCTTTGCAATGACTGAACAGAAAGCCCCTTTAAGGTTTTGCTATACTGATACCTCGTGAGGCTCAGAGCAAGGGAAAAATCTTCTCGGTTAAATTTTATCAGACACTGGCAAGGGTGAGGGAGCTCTGGTAGCCTAGTGCCTAAGGCACTTGACTGCTAACCAGAAGGCTGGCGGTTCAAACCC
>NW_006922352.1:702881-703397 GCF_000298275.1 Orycteropus afer afer
GGTGTCAGAACTGGTCAAAGGCTGGAGGGGGGAGGTCTGTCTGACTGCGGCCCCACAGGACCCAGCCTTGGACGGCTGACCTTGACTCCCCCTCCTGTGTGGAGTTACAGGCAGTCAGATGGCTCTGCTGGCCGTTGTTATTACGAGCATGATCTACGTGCCAGTCACAACCCAGCTAACTCTGTGCCCTTAATCTTCTACCTCCTCTTCTGGCCCTTTGACCCAGCTGACATTTATGCGCTTACAGTGTTAGTTTTAATTGTGTGTCTTGTTAGAAGCCTCCTCAATGCCACTGGAAAATCAAGTTGGGATAAACCAACTTACCGGAGACTTGGTCATCTCCTGCTGCTGGGGGGTGATGGCCAGTGACTCCAACAGTTGCTCAGATATTCTCCCAGCTGCGTCTTCGACCTCAGTAAGGACCCTCTGGGCAAAGGAAGCATCAGCCACAAGCAACCTATAGATTGAAGGGCAACATTCACTTTAGAGAGTAGACTCACTTCAGCTCCCAAATCT
>NW_006922352.1:715281-715808 GCF_000298275.1 Orycteropus afer afer
GAGTGCTCCGTGGGGGCATAGTGGGTACAGGCATTGAAAGAGGACCAATTCCAGAGTGTTTGAAAGTGGACTGTGACAGGAAACTGGCGAGAAAGAACTAGAGCCAGGAGAAGGGGGTTGCCAGTGGCAGGGACCGGCCGGGAAGTCGGGCTAGTGCTGGTGTCAGAGCCAATTCGTTACTGGGCTCTGGACACTCGTCGTGAAGGGACCAGTTTTGATCAGGGCGAAGGTAGAGCTTGGGGCCAACAGCAGGAAGGGTGTTTCCAGGGTCCTTAGGGTGCAAAAATGCTGGGAATTCTCAACTCAGAAAAAGTAGAGATCCGAGGTACTGTATTTTTGGAAGCCTGTGATGGGCTCCGCAGATCACACCAACCAGCCCCTACTGCAGACTTCCTCCTGCTTGTTGCACATCACGGGAATTCGAGCACCTTAAGTGCCTTTGCCCAAGGAAAAGTACACTGCCAACCTACCTTGGTATTTGTGTACTCGATTGAAACTCCTCCTCACGCTGGATTTTATGATCCTCG
>NW_006922352.1:717148-718203 GCF_000298275.1 Orycteropus afer afer
GTGAGGGACGGCTGGTGTCATAGTTGGTAAAAAAGTTTGGGGGGTGGCAGTATGTCTGGGCTCTTAGGAATCAGTCTTGGGCCACTGATGGTGACTCCATTTCCCTCTCATGAGATTGGAGGAGGTCAGAAGATGCCACCTCCAGTCCTCTTTGCGCCCAGCAAACCTGTCTGCTGTCCGAGCTCAGAACAAGCCCTCTCCTGACATTGTCTGGTCACGGTCAGTGGACCCGGCTGTCAGCATGAGTACCCTTTACTTCTGTCACTGACAGCCCCACTGAGGAAGCTCACCTTTAACTCCTCAATATTGTACGCCCTGCGCTTTGTCTAAACCCTGTATACACATCTCTGTAATCACTGTGCCTTGGACTCCACAGTATTGTTTCAATGGGCCATTCCCAATCTTTTTTAACCCTTAATGTGTGAGACTGGGTTCTCTAGAGAAACAAAACCAGTAAAGCTAATATATTTAGAGAAAGAGAAATTTATCTCAGGAAAATGGCTCACACACTTATAGAAGCTGGGAAGTCCCAAGTTCTTGGATCAAACGTCAAGCCGGAGGCTTTTCCCGACTCCCGCAGCTGCAGGGGCTGAGGAGCTCAAGGTTGGCAGGCAGTACACTGGCTGTTGACTCCAACAAATGACAAATCCAAGATCTCCAGGCCGAATAGTGGATTGTTCGCTCACAGACAGTTGTAGGCAGCACAACAGAATCGCGATCCACAGAAGAGTGTCTCTTTTCCCAGGATGTCCATAAATATACTGGAAGCAGGCCACACCCTTAGGGAAACTCCCTTCCAACGGATTGGCTGCTCAAAACATATACATCTGATCCTGTCATCGGAACAACCCACATCACAATTGCTTAAACCACATAGAATTGTGGTCCAGCCAAGTTGACACACAGCTCCAACTATCACACTTAATAAACTTTATTATGCCTTGAAACAGCGTTCAGGTTTTTTCCTACAGAAACTCACATATTTCTTTCCATTAAGAGAAATGATCCTTTCTATAGCCTTGTGTTTTTTGTAGATCATTCATAAACAGAATGAG
>NW_006922352.1:719578-724421 GCF_000298275.1 Orycteropus afer afer
TTGTGGTAGATCCCACCATGGAGCTGATTGCCAGTCTCATCATGGGGAATAACTACCACCAGCTGCCCAGCCACTCAACCAGGCCCAGCCAAGCTGACACACAAACATAACTACCACAGAGGTCCAGCACAGGGATCTTGGGTCCAAGGACACGATCCATTTCACCTCCAGCTCTTCTCTCTTGATGCAGTGAGATCCTCCTTTCTGCCTCTAGGAAGGGTCATTTGAAGGCCGGCAGAATGACAAACCTAACCAATCCCAATATCGGAGTTCTACGCACTTTATTTCCATTGTCTCACCCAGTAATCTGGTGGGAGTTACAAGGACTAGAGAAAAACCTAGAAAAGCCATACCAGGTGATTCACTGCACCACGGCTGAGCTAGCAGAGGAGCAGAACCATGCAGGGCCCGAGAGTCCCAAAGGTGCTACACTTGCTGTGACCTGGGGCAGTTAGTAGCAAAGAGGCTGACGTCGGAGAGGCTGATGCCAGAGGGCAGCTGAAAGCTGTGGTTGGAAGCTGTCCTCTGTTGGTGAAGGGAGCAATGTTCCACTTCGGAGAGCATCCCAGGCCTCACCCATGTGCTTCCTAATATTGATCCCGAGTTGTTCCTCTTACTTCCAAGTTGATCCTGATCCCAGGTTGTAGCCTGTCATTTCCCCAATAAACCATATTAGTTCTGTGTGGCCACTACAACCAATTCTTGGACCCAGCAGTGAAGAAGGGCATGGTGTAGAAGGGACCAATGGTGCTAGAAATGGTGACTAAGTCGGAGAGCAGAGGTAGTCTGACCTCCACCTCACAGCAACCAGCTTGTACTGATACTGATTCTTATTCCTCGGGAATGCAGACACGTCCTTATACTGCATCGCAGACAATATTTTTGTTTCATATACCAAAACTCTGGACAATTCAGACTTTTAAGCACTTCTAGACTATTTTTCAAGTTTCCCACATTGTGGTATAAATGTCGACATATTTCAAACGTTTTTATTGTATTATAAATAATGCAGCTATGAACATCTGCATACTACTCTGTGTGTTCATTTCTCTTGGTTCTAAGTACACGTTCATGAATTGACAGTCACAAAGATTTTCTCCTGTGTTTTCTTATAAAAGGTTTATCATTTATATGGTTACTTTAGTTTCATAATCCATTTTGAGTTAATATTTTGTGTGGTATGAAGTAATAGTCTTCTTGCCTGTGGATATCCAATTGTCTGAGCCTCACTGTTTGACCTTCCTTTCTCCTACTGAACAGCTTTGCATTTAATACTGAATTTTGGCTTTGTTCATGTACTCCATTTTTCTATTTAATTAATTTCTGCTCTTTTCTTTATTCTGTTTTGATTTATTCTGCAGTTTTAGATAATTTGTTTCCAGCATTTCAATAAGAAAAAATAGCTAGAAAAATCCTGTAATTTTGGAAATTAGGAAATTGTAATGTGCTCATAGCACCTGGAGTCTCTAACTTCAGGAGGACGGAGACCAACTATCAGCCCAAAGATAATTCTTACGAGGAAGAGGTCAGACGTACCTCTACACGCCAAACTTTTTACCAATCTTGACAACAGCCAACCTTCCCACATCACTCTCCGCTTCTCTTCTGGGTTGAGTAATTCATTGCAACAGCTACACAGAACTCACTGATCATACTTCAGTTAAGTGTGGTTTATTAAGGAAGTAACAGGGTCCAACTCAGGATAAGGATCAATAGGCTACAACTCAGGATCAGTAACGTGAAGCATGTAGGCAAAGTCTAGAAGGCTCTCCAAAGTGGAGAACACATCTTTCCGGAGCAAGACAGCTCTCTCATCTGGTCTCTGCCATGCACAACACTCTTGGCCCCCTCAGGACGGGCTCCTCTCAGCTGGACATGTCTCTTTCAGCCGTGCAGACCTCCTCTCGGCCCCCTCAGGACAGGTCTCTGTTGGCCATGCACGCCCCGTCTCAGCTGCAGGCCTCTGTCTTTGGCCTCCTGCGACATTCCCCTCCATTGCTAACTAACTTAGCTCACAACCAGTCTAGCAGCTTTGTTCAGCTCTCTTCCCAGCATTCCCAGCAGCAGGTTTTTGCTATCACTGCCAACTATGCCACAGGACGCCTTCCGGGTCGGTCGCTGTGTGTTCTGCTGCAGGATCCTTCTGGGTCTCTGTCTTCATTTCCCAGCTTTCGACTGGTGTTACAGCTCTTTGGGGGAGGTTCCTCACCTCCTCGCTCTTTGATGCTCTCTCTTGCCTTTTTTCCTGCTTTATTCTTTCCTTCCTCTCTGCAAACCTCAGACAGGGGTTGGCTACATATATAAGCAAACCTCTGGTCGATTTCAAGTCAGGGCCCTCCCACCAAGGACACAAACTAACCAATCCCCTCTTGTAGGCCACACTCACTTGCTTTGCATAAGCATATTGACCAATCCCTACAAGGTGCATAAACTCAAACCACAGGTTGAATATGTAGTTGCCATACAGCTAACACAGGAAATATCAATCAACCTGGACCAAAGTAACAAACCTTCTAGGGTAGAAAAGGAGCGCAAAGGTAACTCCTCAGGGCTTAGGGGGAAAATCTCTCAAACTGTTTTCCCAAAGAACTACGGCAAAAGGCCATAGAAAGGAGCTCATTTCACCACAGAAATAAATTTGAAATATCCCATAGAGCAAAGAAGTACTTAAATTGCATCCAAAATTTGGTTAATTTTCATTATTCAATTTTTAAAATACATAGTACTTTATTCATGGATTACTGAGTAGTTTGGTGTTTGCCTAGGTATCTTTTTATAATTTATTTCTAACTTAAGTGCTAACTTAAGGGTCAGAGAACGACACTGTGTGTGATACATGACTTGCTTTATGGCCAAATATGTGGTCAATTTTTATCATTATTCCATGTTTGCATGAACAGAATACGTGGTCAGTTTTTATCATGGTCCCGTGTTTGCACGAACAGAGTATGTGGTCGGTTTTTATCATGGTCCCGTGTTTGCATGAACAGAGTATGTGGTTGGTTTTTATCATGGTCTCGTGTTTGCATGAACAGAATCTGCCTTCTACGTTTCTTGAACAGAGTGCTCTGCATGTCCATTAAATAAAGATTTTAGTCACATGGGCTGGGAGGAAAGCAAGGCTGTTTCTCTCCACCCAGTGACATATTCAAATTGGGCGAGTTTCCTTGTGCATCTTCAGCACTGAGTTTATTTCCCTCTGTCCAATAGAGGACTAGATTTTTTGGGGATCTTTTTAAAATGGTGTTTCCAGTCAAAGGAGCTATCATGAGCAGGTCCCAGGCTTTATATCCTCTTGACTAACCCCCTGAAATGCTCCCCTCACGCAGAATTGGAATACAAGACTGACACTGATGGGAGGAAGGGGGAGGGGAGCTGTTGCATTGTGGGAAATTGCAGTCAATGTCATGAGACAAAGTGTATGTGAGCTGCTGTATGGAAAGTGAATTTGCTCTGTGAACTTTCACCCAAATCACAATTTGATAAATAAATAAATAAAAAGAGTGGGACTGACTCCTACCAGGATCTCTGTGTAATAATGGCCTATGAAGGCACCTGAGCTCCTCTAACTTCACAAATGAGGAGAATCAACACCAACAGCCCAAGGCTGATTCTTATGAGGTGGAGATCAAGTATGTTTCCTCCCTCCAAACTTTTGACCAATTCTGACACCGACCAACCATCCCATGGCCCTCTCCACTTCTCCCACCAGGCTTGAAAATTTGTTGTGATGGCTACACAAAAAAATACTCACAGTTGTGAGGTTTATTAGGGATGGACAGGTTACAATTCAGGATACAGTTCTTTGACCAGAACAGCTTTTTCTCAGCCATGCCTGCAGGCAGGGCTCTCTCTGGCCCTCAGCTCCTTGGCCTCTCATCCCTCAGACCCTGCCTTGCTCAAGCAGGTGTTACAAAGCTCTTTAGTTCTGCCTATAAGTGCCTGGAGGAGCCCCACTCTGCCAGGAAGCCTTGGCCTGACAGTCCTCAGCTGTCCCTCTGTGACTTGGTAAGCCTAGCTATGTCAAGTGTCTGGAGGCACTGGACTCCATCAGCGAGCCTTCTTCCCGATGGCACTCAGCCTCCTTGCTCTGTGGCCTGAGAAGCACACTGCGCCATCCGCTGCTAGGCTCCTGGCTGTGCCACCTCTCTTCCTCTGCTGCTGCTTCTTTCTCTCGCTGCCTCTCATGTTACAGCTCTCTGTCTCCTGGGTCTATGAAGCTCTTAGTGCCGAGATCACAGTCTAAAGGACACACTCCATTCCTGGCTCTTCTTTCTTAATGGTATTGAGATTCCTTCCTGCTCTGGGATTGGCTCTGTCTTAAGCCTACTACTCTGTCCTTTAGGGTCCCTAAGTGAGAATCAACTCAAGAGCAGTGGGGAGTTCTGCCACTCTCACTCTTGAGGTTGGCACACCCACTGTGCTATCTCCTGCCAGTGTACTGTCTCTATTGCCTCTGTTGCCAGCCTTTCTCTGCCACCCCCTCTCTCTGTCCTCTTGTTAATGTCATCACCTTGATCTCCTGGTTCTAGGAGACTCCTAGTGCAGGGACCTTGGGTCCAAATGACACGCTGCACCCAGCTCTTCTTTTGTAATGGTCATGAGGTCCCCCGTCCACCTCTGGCATGGCAAAACTGACCAATCCCCTTGTCAAGCTCCCATACACCTTATTTGCATTAGCAGCAAATTATCCATTTCCCTTGGTGGGCCACAAGCACCTTATCTGCACAGTGCCACCCAATCACTTGGCAGGAGTTTACAGAGACTATGGCCAGAACAGCCATATTAAATAATTAACTGCACCACAATGTGTGTGTGTGTGTGTGTGTGTATATATATATAT
>NW_006922352.1:724521-735914 GCF_000298275.1 Orycteropus afer afer
AAGTGAGGTTACTTCATTTGCATAAGCATATTGATCAGTCCTTGCAAGATGTATCAAATAGACCAATCACAGGCTGATTCAACAGCTGTAGGTTTGCTTTGGGGTTTCCGCTAGTCAAGTAGGTTATCTAAACACTAAATTTAAGTTATGTAAAAGTAACCACCCGACAAAGGAGAAATGTTCACAACATCCAAATCCAGGGGCTAAGGGAAGATTTGTGTCTGAGAAGCAATGCAGTGATAATTGACGCAGATATACTGGATGTAATCTTACGCAACTAGCTCTTGCATCACATGTTAGTGACGTTCATCTCTGATGTATGTGGCTCTCAGACATATGTTTGCCGTTTTCAGTATTCTCACGTGTGGATATGTATTTCATGAGCTTGAACATTCATCATAAATGGCAAGATCCCTCCCTCCTTTTTTAGCAGCCTGAAATATTTTCTGTATCTTCTCACTTTTATGACTGGACTTCTTACATACTCCTTCCTCTACCCTTATATATTATCTTAGAGAAGAATAGCGTAGCTCATGTTCAGAAGGTTCTAGGCTCCCTTTTACTGTATTTGAGTTAGCCTGTCTGCAGTATGAGGACATCGCCTCTTCAGTCTGCTGTCAAGGTGGTGAGCCTCATTGGAAGGGGCTGCTGGGTGAGTCATAATGAGGCACAAACGCAGATTTCTTCTTCTCAGTCTCCACTGTAGAAGGATGATGAGTGGCACTCAGCTGCCTGGATCACTGAGACAACCTCTATGGAGTTATATCCAAATTATTAGATTTTGGGGGAAAGCAATAGACAGCACATTTGACCATAATTCCAAGCCACATTCCCCATCTGAGCAGCATCACCAACAAAGATGACATTTCAGTCTTCATTTCCTTGAAAACATCCACTGTTTCACTTTTTAGAACTCATTTGGGGATAGAAGAACTGTGATTAATCATTTTTAAATCTTTGTATTTTTAACATTTTTTTTTTTTTTTTCCTGAGAACCAGAAGAAAATTAGTCTTTTAAAAAGGGTGGATAGATGGGTGGATAAGCTGAACTATCAGGTATGTCTACACAGGGGGCAGTGTGCTCAAGACCATGTATAGGGTTGACTTACAATGCTTCTGTAAGTGTATTGGTATATTTTGTAAGAATTCCCAGGTATATAGTATTGCTGACAAGGGACAATGTTGTAGTCACTTCTTGGCCACAACCAGCGACCCAGACGGAGCGAGTATCTGGACCTGTGTGCTCGGGACCATAGTCACAGGGGACATAGAGCTCAACTGGCATAACATACTACACAAAAACACTGTTCCACATCCTACATTGGCGAGTAGCGACTGGAATCTTAAAAGCTTGCAAGCAGCCATCTAGATGCAACGATGGGTCTCTCCTCATCCAGAGCAAAGAAAAAAGAAGAAAACCAAAGATTCATGGAAACAATTAGTCCAAGTGACTTGTACACCATGCGATCCTCAGCCTACACGACTATGAGACCAGAACTAGATGGTGCCCAACTACCACAGTCAACCACTCAGAGGGATTCTAGGTAGGAGATACTGGATAGAGAGGGAGAACAATGTGGAACAAAACTCAAAATCATTGAAAAAAAAAAAACCAGGGACTAGGTTTGCTGGTCTGATAGAGCCTGATGGAATCACTGAGACTACAGCCCCTAGCTGCCCTTCAGGTCTGGATTTGAACCCACTCCTGTGACTTCCAGCCAAACCAAAGACGGGTACTGAGGTGAACATTTACAGTAGGTAGATACATTCCTTGGAGAGAACAATCATGGGAGAATAGAAGGGCTGTGTATACACAGGGAGACAGCTCAGAGGGCAGGAGTACATGGAGGGAAGGACATAGGGAAGAGGTAACTATGGGGAGGATGTGAGAGGAGAGCTGTTGCATTGTGGTCAATTGTAATCAATGTCATGAGACAAAGTGTATGTGAATTGCTGTATGGAAACTGAATTTGCTCTGTAAACTTTCATCCAAATCACATTAAAAAAAAAAAAAAAGCATCTAAAAAAAATCACTGCTGTCAAGTTGGATCCTACTCATAGTTAAAAAAAAATAAAAAGTTTGGTGTTATTATTTAAAAACTGAAAATAAAAAGAACTACCAGATCCATTTTCATCTATCAACAAAGGAAAACAAAGGTATGTGGTATTGTATTGCAGAGTTCTTGTTTAATCTTAAACTTGAATACATCCTTACCAATTTATATGCTCTACAAATTTAAAATATTTTAGCATTTTTCTGTCATCACTACATGTAAAAACCAGAACAGGAATTTCATGGCTGACAATTCTCTTTCATTATCTTGTGAAATTTTAAAATCACTGTATAGATGCTGTACAAAAACACTCAGACACAAAGCACATACACACATCCGGGACTGATTTTACTTTACTGCTGTGTCTGTCCTGTTTACCCGAACATGTGACAGTGTTACTCAGTACACTGATGTTATCTGCTGTTCATAACTTACTTAGTGCTATGTTTTCTATATACATGATAACATAGATGGATTGGGGTTTGTATTATAAAGTTGTTTACATATGAACAACATCTCCAACATCATTAATTATACATTTCTCCTCAATAAATATTATCGGATCCACAGTAAGGGTGTGGATGCCACATCAGAGATGTCTCCATTCACAGGTCTTTTTCAGTCTTCTGTATCCTTTGCTATGAAAAGAAAAGTTGTTTATTGGAAAGTTGTTTCAGCATTCACAGCATTCGTGGGATTTTCCCTTAGTGAAAATTGTCTAATTTATGACGACTTGTTTTCCAAAGTGTTCCAACATTTGTTGTACTCAAAAGGTTTCATTTCCATGCAACGTACAATCCAATTTCTTATGACAAGATTTCTACAATTTGATTCATTCATTGCTTTTCTTCTCTGATTTCCCTGATAAAATATGAGGCTACATCATTAGGGGACAATTTTCCATGTTCACTACATTTAAAATATTTCTCCTAGTTGAGTTTTCTTATGCTTACAAAGTCTAAAATTACTGGAAAACTATCTGGACTTTTGTAGAATTTATAGGATGTTTCCTGAGTGAGTTCTTTTGTATTCAGAACTTGACATCTCACTCAAGTCTTTCCAGCCCTCACTGTGCTCCTGGGGTTTCTGTCCCATGTGGATTTCCTGGTGTGAAGTGAGAAAAAACTTAACAGAGAAAGTTTTTCCACATTCATTACATTGGTAGGGCTTTTCTCCTGCATGACTTCTCTGGTGGACACTGAGGTATGATTTTTCAAAAAATGCTTTCCCACATTCACTACACTGATATGGTTTCTCCCCTGTGTGCCTCCTCTGATGTCGAATGAGCTGTGACTTCTGGTTGAAGATCTGCCCACATGGAATGCAGCCATAGGGTTTCTCTCCCGTATGGCATCGTTGGTGAATAATGAGATGGCTTTTTTGCCGGAAGGCTTTACCACATTCATTGCATCCATGGGGTTTCTCGCCTGTGTGAATCAGCTGGTGTCTACTGAGCATTGCCATACTGCTGAAGGCCTTCTGACATTGGAGACAGACAAAGGGTTTCTCTCCTGTGTGTGTTCTGTGATGGACAATGAGCATTGCCTTTCGTATGAAAGCCTTTCCACACTCGGCACACTCGTAAGGTTTCTCCCCTGTGTGCGTTCTGTGATGGACAATGAGGTGTGACTTGTCTATGAACGCTTTCCCACACTCCTTGCATTCATAAGGCTTCTCTCCTGTATGAATTCTCTCGTGAGTTATGAGAGATGACTTTTTATTAAAGGCTTTCCCACACTCCTTGCACCCATAAGGTTTCTCACCTGTGTGAGTCCTACGATGGACAATAAGCTGTGAGTTGTCTATGAAGGCTTTCCCACATTCAGTGCACTCGTAAGGTTTCTCTCCTGTGTGAATTCTCTGATGTGTAATGAAGTGGGATTTTTTATTAAAGCTTTTCCCACACTCCTTGCATCCGTAAGGTTTTTCTCCTGTATGAGTTCGCTGATGTACGACGAGCTGTGACATGTGTATGAAGGCTTTCCCACATTCACTGCATTCATAAGGTTTCTCTCCTGTATGAATTCTCTGATGTGTCACGAGGTGCGAGTTTTTATTGAAGGCTTTCCCACATTCGCTACATCCATAGGATTTTTCTCGAGTATGAACTCGCTGGTGGACAATGAGCTGAGACTTACTACAGAAGGCCTTGTCACAATCTCTGCACCCATAGGGTTTATCTCCTGTGTGAATTCGCTGATGAATAATCAGGTTTGACTTCTGGATGAAAGCTTTTCCGCAGTCACCACACTTAAAAGGTTTCTCTCCTGTGTGAGTTCTGTGATGTAATCTGAGCTTTGTCTTCTCCCTATAAGCTTTACCACATTCTTTGCATTCATAGGGTCTCTCCCCTGTATGAGTCCTTTGGTGAAGAATGAGGTGGTATTTTGTTCTGAACGATTTCTGACACTCAATGCATCCGTATGGTTTCTCTCCTGTGTGAGTTCTCTGGTGCAAAGTGAGATGACACTTTGTACTGAAAGCTTTGCCACATTCACTGCACCCATACGGTTTCTCTCCTGTGTGAGTTCTCTGGTGGATTATGAGCTTTGATTTATATTTGAAGGACTTTGGACAGTCACTGCATTCATAAAGTTTCCCATCTGTGTGAATTCGGTGACGTCTTTTAAGGTTTGTCATTATGTTGAAAGTCTTTACATATGAGTTATACTCATAGTATTGGATTTGAAGGTGGGATTTTTCATGTTGTGCATGGAAAAATGTTTTCCCAAGACCATTTAATTCATCACAGTTCATTTTTGTGTAGTTTTTCCTCCAAAAATTTGAATCTGAATTTTGTTTCAAATTCATTCCTTTTGAGACATATTTATAAGGTCTTTCTATTAAAGGAACAAAGTTTTCATTCAGAGAAAATAGTTTCTCTGATGCAGTACTGTCATGGTCTCTGGCCACAGGCTCATCCTTCTCTGTGTCTTCCTGGCAGCAATCGTAAACTTGCCAGATTGCTTCTAGAAAATAAATTAATGAATCCTATCATTATCATGAATTGAAGAGGGATGGAATCGCAAGTCAGTTTTCAAAGACAACTGAGAAAGTTAAACACAATGGAAGTCTGAGACATGTGATAAAGAGATAATACGTAAAGAATTGAGGGGCATGGATGTGCTCAACCTTGGGAAAGAGTCTATAAATATTTGAAAGTATAATAGTAGAGATATATGAATATGGATAAGAGACAGGAGAGGTCTGGTCTGAACCAGAGTAGATATAAACCAAACTCACTGCCATCGAGTCAATTCTAACTCATAGCAACTCTCACAGCGTTTCCAAGGCTGTAAATCTTTATGTAAGCATGGCTCATCTTTCTTCCACACAGTGGCTAGTGGGTTCGAACCACCGACCTTTTGGGTAGCAGCCAAATGTCTTAACCACTACACCACCAGAGCTCCTTAAGAGTAGATATGTTGTTATTATGTGCTGTTGAGTCAGACCTGACTCATAGCGACCTCTCCTTGGGTTTCCGAGGCAGTATCACTATGGAAGTAGATTGCCCTATCTTCCTTCCGAGGAGTGGCTGGTGGGTTTAAACCTCCAGCCTTCTGGTTAGCAGTCAAGTGCCTTAGGCACTACGCTATCAGAGCTCACAAGAGTAGATATAAGGATATATAAATATAGATATATTTTTCTCCTAAGTAGGTGCCCTACTGGAGAGTCTTATATGGAATGCTGGTAAGTAGAGGAGGATGCATCATTCCTACCAAACACCTCTTGTCATTCATTCTAAGTCATATCTAAAGGTTCAGAGATCATAAGACAAAGTATTGTAAACACTTAACAAATTTACAACCCATCAATGACCAACTGGTACTTTAACTCCAGTAATTCTCAATGCATTAGTTTCACTCACCTGGACTGCACTGACTTGGAAATTCCTTCTTTACTATCCCTTGTTCTCCTTTTTCTAACCGGCCAACTACTTCTGGCTTGGTGGCTTGATAACCTGTGGTCAATCACAGAGAACCTGATAACTATTTTGGCTTCTGAGGAAAAATCTGTTTCATTATATGTGGTTAAATCTCAGCCAAAAAAAAAAAAAAAACTTTTCATTTGGAAAGTGAAAATATATACGTTCACTGACTGTAAAGAAAATAATTTCTATCACATATCAAAGTGAGAGTCCAAATCAATGCAGATATCTGAGTGCAGGTAATCCCTAATTTATGATGAATCTGAGTTACAATGAACCACACTTATAACCGTCTGGTGACTTTTTTGTACATCTTATCATTAGTAGTTACCTACTACATACGATGTTGCAGTGCATCACTTGCTGATGTTATCATTCTCAGATGGTCACCTGAAGATGTTCAATGTTAGGACTCACTGTTCAAAAACTGCTGTATAGCAGGCAACAATGAAAATTTAAAGAGGTATTCAAATTTCATCAGAAACAACTTATGACAGAGTTGGTCAGAACAGAACCCTGTCGTAAGTTGGGGACTTCCTGCATTCATAAATTGTAGCAATATTTTTAAAAAAATAGGCAATTAATGGGTTTGTTGTTGTTGTCAGCTGCTGCTGAGTCAGTTCTGACACACAGTGGCCCGATACCCAACAGAACGCCTCTGTAGAGTCCTGCACCCTCCTCACAATCCTCGCCATGCGTGAGCCTATCACTGCAGCCACTGTGTGAATCTACCTCATTGAAGGTCTTCCCCTTTTTCACTGACCCTGTACTTCACCCAGCAGGATGCACACTTCTCCAGGGAATGGTCCCTTCTGACAACATGACCAAAGTATGAAAGACGAAGTCTGGACATTCTCACATCTAAATAATATTCTGGGTGTATTTCCTTCAAGAAGCTAGTAAGTTTACTCTGAGATATAAGAGAAATTGTCTTTACCCAATGACATTAGATTGCTGTAATTTTCCAACATCACATCTCGGTAGAGGTTCTTCTGAAGAGGGTCTAATAACTGCCACTCCTCTGAGGAAAAGTCCACAGCCACATCATTGAATGACAATGCCTGTAATGACATGTTCCTTTTTAATCTGAAGTTTCTATGCAATAAAATGTAAAAAACCTAGAGGACCTTCTTTAAAATATTTTTTACTATGGAAATATATGCACAAATTTCTGTTTACCTCATTTTATTTAATACTTTGTGGACTAAATTCATTAAAACTATCTTTCTTTATGGTTACTTCATTCACTTAACTTCATTCATTCGTCTAATGTGAAACGTCTTTAAATATTTTAAACTACCTACAAACCCCCTATAACCTACATATGGCACATCTGTCCCTCCACTATATATAATGCAGGAGCTCTGGTGGCACAGTGCCTAAGGCATCTGACTGTTAACCAGAAGGCTGGAGGTTCAAACCCACCAGCTACTCCTCAGAAGGAAGACTGGGCAATCTAGTTCCATAGTGATACCACCTCAGAAATGCAAGGAGGGGTCATTATGAGTCGGATCCAACTCGATGGCCGTTAAGTTTGTTTTTTTTTTTTTGGTTTTATACGTGATGCAATGAAAACATTAATGAAACAGTCACACTCTCAAGTAGCTTCTGATGGCATAGAGTGGCATATATATGTCAAGGTGTTATAGTTTAACAAGGGTTACAAAGAAGTAGGAGTCATGGTGGTGCAATGGTTAAGCTCTTGGCTGCTCATTAAAAGGTTGTTGGTTCAAACCCACCCAGAAAGACCTAGCAATCTGCTTCTGTAAAGATTACAGCCTAGAAGACCCTATGAGGGAGTTCTTCTCTCTCACATGGGGTCACTATTAGTTGGCATTGACTCAATGGTAAGTAATAACAACACTATTACAGAAGTAAACTCAAGTTGAAATGTGAACACGAATGGATAAAGACATACTTGTTCTGAAAAAGGGGTCAAATGGGGAAGCTGGTATTGTGATTAGTAGTGTGTCTCATAGTGAGAGACAGAAGAACCTTCCAGAAGGGAGCAGGCTGTGTAAAGGTGATACACACCATGCTGAGCTTAAGAAGCACAAATGGTTTCATGAAGAGGAGGAGAGGCTATGGGGGCTCAAGGGAAAAGATGCCAAAGTGCCAGGCGAGAACAAGTATTTGAGCAACTGTGCACGTTTCCTGCAAATACAGGCTCGATACTTCATTGTTTTTCATGTATGGGAGTGCGGTACGCTCAGAATTGCCATTTAGAAACTGCACTACAGTTAAATGATAAGGATGAAAATAAGCATGGCACTCGTACACATGCCACGTGTATTTATTAACCCAATGCTCCTCACAGTAACCCTGTCAGTACTGTTATTTCCTTTTTTTCAAAGATAATGGATTGAAGAAGTTGTGTAGCTGTGCCTTTTACATGTCCTACATTTTCTTAAGAAGATAACTATTTACTGAGTCCATACTCCAGATCAGGAAGAGGACGCCCCATCACAGACATTTCACTGACCTTAAGGAATTCACCTGCTTTCTCCTATGGACACAGTATATCTTGTAACTTTTTTTTCAGTCTTGTTGTGGTCACCAGTATTACCATAGAAAAAACACAACTCAGCTTTGGATCTTGCTGCTTATGAGGCAATGTTCTGGTTATTAGCACACCTTGTGGGCCCTTACGACATGCAGAAAGATCTGCCTCCCTGATTGGCTAGTCTTCTGTGTCCCAGTGTAAGCACATCCCTCCCGGCCACGGTATACCTAACACACTGTCCCATTTGATCACATACATTATTATGAACCTCAGAAATCTACTGGGAAACAAACGGCTCACCTGGGCCTTGGTCATTTTCAGCAGCTCTCGGGAAGTGGCCAGCACTCTCGTGTCCGTCTGCCCTTAAGTTCTGGAAATGGTGTTTCATCAAGGCTTCCTCAGCAAGGATGAACTTCTTGACCTGTGATTGACTTTCTTCCTGTACAGGAGCTGCCTGTGTCTAGCAAGCACCTATGGGTTCAAACCAAGATTTTATCTGGCAATAACGATAACAAGTTACTAACAAGGACTGTTTTCAGTGTGTTATTGTCTTAATCCTCACAACAACCCTGTAAGGTACAGGCTACAATTAGTCCAAGGAGCTCTGGTGGCACAATGGTTAGGCACTCGGCTGCTAACCAAAAGGTTAGCAGTTTGAACTCAGTAGGCACTCTAGGGGAGAAATATATGGCAGTCTGCTTCTGTAAAGACTGACAGCCTAGGAAGTCCTATGAGGCATTTCTAGGGGCACTGTGAGTCAAAATAGACTCAATGGCAGTGGGTATGACTTGAGCTTTGCTTCTGTAAAGATTGACAGCCTTGGAAACCTTGTGGTGCAGTTCCCCTCTGTCCTCTAGGGGCACTGTGAGTCAAAATCGACTCCATGGCAGTGGGTGTGGTTTGGGCTTTGCTTCTGGGAAGATTGACAGCCTTGGAAACCCTGTGGGGCAGTTCCACTCTGTCCTCTAGGGGCGCTGTGGGTCAGAATGGACTTCAGGCAGTGGGTGTGGTTTGGGCTTTGTGTCTGTGAAGACTGACAGCCTTGGAGACCCTGTGGGGCAGTTCCACTCTGTCCTCTAGGGACGCTGTGAGTTGCAATGGACTCGGCGGCAGTGGGTTTGGTTTGGGATTTGCTTCTGTGAAGACTGACAGCCTTGGAATTCCGATGAGGCAGTTCCACTCTCTCACCTAGGGGTGATGTGAGTCAGAATCAACTTGATGGTACACAACAACAACAACACAAGAAAACTGAGAATGGAAAGCTCAAGCCGTTAGCTAAAAGTCACACAGCTAGTAACTGATGAAGCAAAGTCTAAAACACAAGTCCTCTAAACTGGTAAGATTCTGCTTCTGGGCAGAACTACCATCCCATCTGAAACTATAAAAATACTGCAAAAAAATATATGAAACAACTATTTTTGGGCACAAAAGGATCAGAGGAAGGGAAACAAACAAGATGAGTTCCTGAGGATGCTAAAGCAGTAGTCAAGGGAGCGAGAGAAAGAGAGTGTGTACACCCTGGAGATTCGCAGCTGGTTCCTTCGGGTCCATGATGAGCCAACTACAAGGAACTACCAAGGTCATGGTAAGAACTACTGGCAAAGAACAGGTAGTACAATTCCTGGAACTCACACAAGGTCAGGAACAGTTAGTGCTTCCAACAGCCAGGGTGGGAAGACCTACCAATACACCAGGCTTCAAATGGAACCCTCGAAAGGGCATTACCTCAGGAATGGGGCCTAAGTAATCCCACAGAAAAGGCTTTTCCAGAACTGCCTAACAAAGCTTACATGCAAGTCTCACAAGGATCAAAGTGCTTCAAAATTACATCCCAGGACAAGCTTCAAATGTCATCAAAGAAATATAACAAACTCCAGCAGCCTACTATGTGAAGTAGACAAAGTCTAGCATCTGATCCAAAATTACTGAGCATGCAAAGAAGCTGGAAAACAGGACCCATAAACAGGAGAAATAATCAAACAAGAGAAACAGACCAGAGATGTCAAACATGATAGAACTACCAAACAAGTACATGAAAAATGCTACTATACAATGTAATCAATGCAACTGAATTGTACACATGGAAACTGTTGAGATGGCATGTTTTGTTACATATGTTTTCACAATAAAATTTTAAAATGCTGTTAGAAATATAATCCATACACTCAAGAAGGTAAAGCATGAGCATCGTGAGAAAATCAATAATAAAATGTTTAACAAATGCTGCTGCATCAACTGGATACCCATGTCTACCTCATACCACATGCAAAACTTAATTCAAAATGGATCATAAACCTAAGTGTGACAGTTAAAACAACTGGGAAAAAAGAATAGAAAAAAAAATTTAATAGATTAAACAATTACTTCTTAAATAAGACATATAAAGCATGATTTTTAAAAATTGTTGAATTAAATTTTATCAATACTAAAAACTTAGGATCTTCAAAAACACTTTAACAAAAGAAGAGAAGATAAGCCTATGGCTGGGATAAAATATCTGCAAATCGTATACCTGAGCAATGGACTTCTATCCAAAAAATATAAAGAACTTTTCCAACACAGTAAGAAATTAAAGAACCCAATTTTAAAAACGAACAAAAATTCAACAGAAAGAATATTATTGTTGTTGTTACAGGCCATCAAGTTGGACCCGGCTCATAGCAACCCCTCCTTGGGTTTCCAAGGCAGTATCACTACAAAAGTAGATTGCCTAACCTTCCTTCCAAGGAGTGGTTGGTGGGTTTGAACCGCCAACCTTCTGGTTAGTAGTCAAGTGCCTTAGGCACTACATCACCAGAGCTCCTCATTGAATATTTGTTGTTTTGTTGTTATTTGCCGTTGAGTCGGCCCCGACTCATAGCGACCCCTCCTTGGGTTTCCGAGGCAGTATCACTATGGAAGTAGGATT
>NW_006922352.1:736129-737054 GCF_000298275.1 Orycteropus afer afer
TACGGCACTTGACTGCTAACCAGAAGGCTGGCGGTTCAAACCCACCAGCCACTCCTCGGAAGGAAGATGGGGCAATCTACTTCCGTAATGATACTGCCTCGGAAACCCAAGGAGGGGTTGCTACGAGTCAGGGCCAACTCGACGGCAAACAACAACAACAACATAGAAAGCACATGGTGTAAGCCAGGGAGCAGAGAATGGTGAATGCGATCAATCGCAAAGGACACAAGAGAACTTCTGGGGTTGGCAGAAAGGTTCTATGTACTGATTTCAGTGGTGGCTGCATGATGATACCCATTTGTCAAGACTCATCAAATTGCACACAAAGTAGGTATTAAATGTTATTGTATGTAAAATACAGCTCAATAAAGCTAACCCTTTGCCTACAAAAAGCCAAACAAATGGCTATCTGCCTTGGAAAACAGAGTACTACTCTTAAACTCATCTGTGACGTTTCAACTAGAATCTCAGAACCTGTGCCTCTCATTTTTGGACCTCATCTTCATACAACTCCCATAAGTATATCTCCCATGCCAGTTTTGAAAGGATTAATGTGGTTGTGAATAATTACATATTGGGGTTAATGGAAAGATGTCAAGATAGCTGAGAAATACCCTAACCTAACTTAGATGCTCTCAGTATCATGTTGCTGGGAACTTTGCAGTAAAATGCAACTCCGTGTCTTTGGCAGGGGATGTGAACCTAAACAAAAGAGACAGTGATCTCAAGAACGCTGTTGTTGTTGTTATGTGTCGAAAAACAAAAACACTGTTCTACATCCTCCTTTGGTGAGTGGTGACTGGGATCTTAAAAGCTTGCAAGTGGCCATCTAGATGCAATGATGGGTCTCTCCTTGTCCAGAGCAGAGAATAAAGAAAACCAAAGATGCATGGAAACAGTTAGTCCAAGGATGGGCACACTATGG
>NW_006922352.1:737489-753536 GCF_000298275.1 Orycteropus afer afer
AAATTGCAGTCAATGTCATGAGAAAGTGTATGTGAACTGCTGTATGGAAGATGATAATTTGCTCTGTAAACTTTCACCCAAATCATATTTAAAAAAAAAAAAAAACTATGAAAAACAAAATTAAGAGCCAAGCTATGAGCTTAATTGTAAAAACTCTAAATAAAATATTAGGAGACCGTATCTACAAAGCCCAAGGAAGCAGTAGTCAAGAAATCAAATGACATATCGCACCAAGCAAATCTGCTGCAAAAGACCCTTTAAAGTGCTAACAAGCAAAGATGTCACTTTGAGGACCAAGGTGCACCTGACTCAAGCCAGGGCATTTTCAACTGCCTCATATGCATGCAGAAGCTGGTAGGAAGACTGAAGACTGACGCCCTTGAATTATGGTGTTGACAAAAATATTAACTATACCATGGACTGCCAGAAGAAAAAACATCTGTCTGAGAAGAAGTACAGGCAGAATGCTCCTTAGAAGAAAGGATGGTAAGACTTCCTCTTAGGTCCTCTGGACAGGTTATCAGGAGGGACCAGTCCCTGGAGGGCATCACGGCTGGTTACAATAGCGGGTCAGGAAAAAGTGGAAGTCCCGCAATGAGATGGATTGACACACTGGCTGCAACAATGGGCTAACACACAGCACTGATTGTGAAGATAGCACACCCAGGCAGGTTTCGTTCCGTTGCACATGGGGCCGTTACCAGTCAGAACTAACTCGACGCGTATAACAACATATCGGGCAATACATGAAAAGGATAGTATGTTACAAGCAAGTGACATTTATTCCAAGAATGCAAGTATAATTCAGTAAGGCCCATTTCATTATCTTAAAAGACAAGGGAAAAAAAAAAAAAGCATTTTGCTATTGTTTCAACTTTTGTGTATATCTTTTCAGTGTAAAAGGGGGAAACAAAATACCCCGGTGGTTAGTACGCATGCAAACCGCCGCCCTGAAGCCTCCGACGTTGCAACCTCACCAGCCTCTCCTATCGGAAGCCCAGGTGCCCATATCGGCACCTTCCTGTCTTTTCTGCTCACAGTTCCCCAGGCCCCGACTCCCGTGCAGGCTTCAATACAGGACTCTCCGGGTACTCACATCCGGACCACAGAAGCCCCCAGTGACTAATCAGCTACTGCATTCATTGACGATACTCCAGAGATCCCCACGGTCAATGGCTCTCCCGACGCCTCTCTCCAGGGTCAGGGACATGATATAGGCCATCCATCCCCGTCACTGCCCAAAGAGCCCCAAACCTTCCCGAAGTAGCCTTAAACAGCTCCCCACGAGTACCCTTCACAGCCATATACCAAGTCACGAAATCGCCACAGAGCCAGAAATCCATTACCCTTATCACCCTGCAGGCCAAGATTCAAGGCGTCACTTCCGCTTCCGTTCGCTGGTCAACCTGTCCCGCGTCTCAGGCTATTACGCAAAGTCAGTTAGGACTTTGAAAAGCGTCAGTCTATGCCTCCGGAGAACTGTCGCAAGGCAACGTGGCTGCGCCGATAGTAGATCGGGGAAGCACAGCGGTTGAGTTGGCCTGAAAATGCGGCAAAATCGGTCGTTTTCAGTTGCTTCTCATTGTCCCGTGCCTTGCACATCAGGTGTAGGGACAACCTCGCCCCCTGTACGGAGGTTGGTTGAAAAATGGCCGCTCCCAGCACGTAACCGCGAGCGAGACGCGCGTATATTTCGTCACACAGGGACGTTCCAAAGCCAGAGTTTCAGTTTTTGGAAAGACGCCAGGGGGCTCTCGTCACCCTGAGTCCGCAAAGCTTCTGAGGGTCCAGGCAGCCTGGAAGATGGGGCCGCGGGGTGCAGGCCACGAAGGGAAATTGTTTAGAGAAGTGAGTTCCGGGATCCGTCTCTAGCAGTAGAGACGGAGCTCGGTGGTCAGGTCAGTTTCAGGGTCGCCGAGAGCGCGTTGGGAGTTGTATCGGAAACCAGTAGGGGTTGGTGTTGTGGGAAGCAATGGGAGTTCTCCAAGGGGGAGAGGGTTTTGTGTGAGGGGATCAATTGGGACATCCGATTTGGGGGTTCCCTGTGCTGGGGGAGCTCGTAGCGTTTCGTGTTGGGATGTGTTGAGAGCTCTGAGTAGCGCGCGCAGAGGATCTGCATTGGGGTGTCTGTGGTTGGAGATGTGAGTCGTGGGGGTCGGTTTGGGGCAGCGTTTGGGGAATTTCACGTTTCTTGTATCTTACGCGTTCTTTGAGGATGTCGTTTCTGCCCTCTTCTCTCCACGTTTACTGTTCATTCCAAGCCAAGCAATAACATCCGCATTATCCTAAATGTTTCAGAAAATAACTCTTGTTAGAGTCCGTTCCGACTCACAGCCCTCTAGAGGATAGAGTGGAACCACCCCACAGGGTTTCCCAGGCTGTCAATCTTTTCTTAAGTAGACTGCCTCATCTTTCTCCCAGTAAGCGGTTGGTGGGTTCCAACCGTCAATCTTATTATGCTTAGCAGCCGAATGCTTTAAGCAATGCACCACCGGAGCTCCTTCGATGTAAGGCAAATCTGCCAAAATTAAAGCACACATTTGATGGAACATTGATGCAGCTGGTTAAAGAACAAAAAGAGAAGAAACTTTTCAAAGTAATATGTAACTGAAAAAAAAAAAAAAGTGTGTAACCGGTTATGGTAGGATGTTACTATTTTTTAAGTGTATAATATACCAATGTCTCAGCATCTGATGCCCATATTAAAAGTGACATTCTAAACTTTTTCTTTTTAATGATTTAATTATCCCTTCATTCTACTCATATCACAACTAATCTCTTTTAAATGGATTCCGTTGTTTTTTCTAGTTGAGTGTTTTCATCATCTGCATATGGTTTTGTCCAGGTGGCAAGTCCATGGACTATGGAGGGAGAATGACCTGCTTCTGCCTCTGACTCGGGTAAGGTGCTCAATCTGTCAGTTTCCTGATTTGTGAAAGTATCCATCCTGAGTCCTACTTTTCAAGATTAAGTGAGCAAATAGGAAGTTAGTGCCTGGCAGGTAGTATAGTCTAAATGAATGGAAACAGCCATTTACCCCATTTCTACTCTTCTTTCACAGTGGCTTTTTACTGATACAATTCATATGATTTATCATTTCTTTATTTCTCTCTTTCTTTAAAATTTTCCTTGAGGTAGGATGCTAGATTTCTTAATACCTTACATTCCTAGGGAGAAAAACCCTACTTGTCCATAATGAGCTGGATTCCATTTCATAATATTTTATTTACTATTTTTGCATGTAGAAATGAAGTGAGGTCTGGGATTGGCTTTAGAATTATCAAGTGATGGAGAGGGAATGAGTAGTGGTGTCTCAGAGGAAACAGGATTGGCTTTGAGTTGGTAAATGTTGAAGCTACATGTAGGGTATGTGGAGTTTATTGTACTGTTCTTTACTATCTGGGATCTAATAATAATATTATTTTTTCTTTTGCTTGAAATTTTTCATGATAAACTATAAAAAAAAATTCTTGCATCTGTATTTATAAGTAACATTGATCTGTGGGTTTCCTTAAAATGTTTTAAGTGTTAACTCTCCCCCCACATTGCATTGATTCTGACTCACTGTGGGCCTACAGGACAGAGTAGAACTGCCCCATAGGGTTTCCAAGGCCATAACTGCCACATCTTCCCCCCATGCAGCCGCTGGTGGGTTCGAACAGCCAACCTTTGGATGAGAAGCTGAGCAATGTAACCACTGTCCCACCAGGGCTCCTTTTGTCCAGTATAACACTAACCAATAAAATAGAGTATTATGGTGCACCACAAGCTGATCTCGTCCTTATCTCCCCTCTCCTCTCTGGAGGTAATTACTATCCTAACTTGTGACCTTCATGTAGATTTGCTTGGTTTTGAACTTTATAGAAATGGCAGTGGTGTCTGCCTTCCTGCTGCTCATTCATTTGTTCGTGACTTCCATCTGCGTTGCTGTGTACAGTAGTACGTATTTCTGCCTGTGGCCGCATAGTATTCTACTGTATGGTTATCCTCCAACTTGTGTATCCATTCTGCTCTTTGGAGACGTTTGAGTTGTTTCTGACTTGTGGCTATTATGACTGCACATTTTTGTGCAAGTCTTTTGCTTCATGGAAGTTAGTGTTGGGTATCCACCTAGTAGCCAAATTCCTGAGGTAAAAGGGCTGTTACACAAAAGGAGAAACTACAAATCCTCAGTCATAATGGACATTTCTTAGCATACTTCCCTCAGTAACGGAGAGAACAAGCAGACAAAACTAGCAGGGGTCAGCAAACTTTTTGGGTAAATATTTTGTGCTCTTCAGGGCAGATAGTCACTTTCCTCAACTACTCAGCTCTGCCACTGCTGTGTGAACGTAGCCATGCAGAATATGTAAACAAATGGGCACAGCTGTGTTCCAATAAAGCTTTATTTGCAAAAACATATTTTCAGCCCACCACAGTACTGACGACTGACAGATTAAAATAATATGATTAATGTACTCAACCAGTATAAAACACTGCACCAAAATTTTTTTTTCAAACGCAAATGACACATATATACAGTTACTAGGCCATAAACAAGTCTGAACATGTTTCAAAGGGCTGAAATCACACTGAGCACTCCCTCTGACAGTGGAATTAAACTAAATCAAGACCCAAACAATAACTAGAAAATCCCCATTTCTTTGGTAATTAAACCGTATACTCATAAATAACCCATGAACCCCCAAAAACCATAGCACGCTGCTGCTTCAGAAGGGTGTTGCCCTGGAAAACACACTTCCTCAACAAGCTCCAGCTTAAAGTAAAACCCAAACCAGTTGCCATCAACTTGATTCTGACTGAAGTCGAGATGATAATGAGTGCGTTATAGAGTCTAATTAGGATTAAGTAAGACAGTGCTTATGATTTGTTTAATTCTTTGGTCTTCAGATGGGGATATCTATTGCAGCACCATACAAAACACGGGTAATTGTCCTCACCTTCCAGAGCTACCACTTACACATGTGCTGTACTACATTTCATTTGGCGGCTGACCGGAAAGTGGATGGTTCAGACCCACAGCAGGAAGGTGGAGCAGTCTACTTCCGCAAAGATTCACAGCCTTGGAAACCCAGTGGGGGTCACTGTGAGTCAGAATAGACTCGATGGCAGTGGGTTTTTTTTTTTTTAATTAACATTGATCTATGTAAGAATTGATCGGTTAACAAGACCGTGACTGATCCTGATTTCCAGTCTTCTCTTTCACATCTGTCTTCAGATGTTACCAAAAAACCCACCGCACCCATTCTGTATCCTCCTGTGGAGACTGCCACGTGATGCAAAAGCTTCCAGACAGTTAAAGGGACAGGTGGCATTTAAAGAAAAAACAAACAACCAAGCCCACTGCCACTGAGTTGATTTCAACTCGTAGTGACCCTATAGGACAGAGTAGAACTGCCCTGATAGCATTTCCAAGGCTTTAAATCTTTCTGGAAGCAGACTGCTTCATCTTTCTCCCATGGAGTGGCTGGTGGGTTCAAACTGCCAGCCTTTTGGTTAGCAGCTGAATGCTTTAAACACTGCACCACCAGAGCTGCTTGACAGATGATATCTTGAGATCTTATATTAGGATGTGTCCAATATAAGAGAGACTAAGAGCTGCAGCCCCAGGTGCATATCACATAATTGAATTTGGTCTTCAGTCCACAGGTCCTGGTCTACAGAATCAGAGCATTTCAAGCGATAGAAGGAGGAGGTTCCCAGCTTGGAGATCATTGCTTCTGGGTAGAGACTAAGCTGAGAGATCTACTAAACTTCACAAAGGTCCGGAGAACACAAAGGCCTGAACACACCCCAGATTACTGGGCCTTTCTTGAGAACAAATGAAAATGACCAAAGCCCAGGTGAGGTTTGTTTGACCTGTTTTACCTTTGTTTCCCAGTGGATTGTGGAAGTTTATAAAAGATAGTGTGATTAAATGAGACAGGATAGAGGGATAAAAATTAGGATCTGTCAGAAAATAAGTTTAGTTTATAATCTTAGAATTAGGACAGATTAGGGATCCAGATATGGAGATCTGAGGGTTCATACAAGTTCCTTAGCCATGGAGCATGGATGAGTGACAGTGTAAGACCCGGTGTGTTCCCTTACATGTGAACTTCTATCTACTTAACAGCTGTAGTAGCAAGAAAACATGAAAAGTTACATGATTTGCAGTGTCTGTGAGGAGAAGACAAACCAGCTCTTCACAGGAAGTGAACATTTCACTGCTCTTAAAACCAAAACCAAAAGGGAGCTCTGGTGGCATAGTGCCTAAGGCATTTCACTGCTCTTGGGCCGTAGAAATTCCTTGGAGTAAGCGCAAGAAGTAATGCCAGAGCAAACGCTTGATAGAAAACGTTCTTCAAAATCAATGGGCTTGACGGTAGAACCTTCTGGAAGTCTGGTTGCATCCAGTAATAAAGCCTGGATTAGCCAGTGGAAGGAATGGGCTTCGAGGCCTTCAGCTGGTCATCCATGGGGAAGAATTCTCTCAACCAAACTTTGGTCACTGATTGGCAGGAGACAAACTCGAGTTCCGTTTCCTGACAGAAACCTGGAGAGCAGATACTGACATCGCTCCCTTTGTACTTTAACCCCAAGTGCAAAAAAATGAAGTCAGAGCCAGTTATTATTTTGGCTTCCTTTTTTTTTTATAATTCAAATGATACATTTGCACGTAAGAAATTTAAGCAAACACAAGTATTTGCAGAAAAAGAGAATGTCCCCAGTTCTTTCCTGCCCATCTGCCAACCCAAAGGTAATAAAAGGGAATGGTTGGGTCTCCAGCCACTCTCTTTCTGTGAATTTACACGTGGGAGAATCTACCTATATTTGCGTGTCTGTTTATGTAGACTTCTGTGTACACACATGAACTTGTACAATGTACATTTTATTAGTGATTTTTACATGTCTTTGTTCATCATCTCTAGACTACTTGCAGGCTTGAAGTTTTCATTTAAGGGAATGCCTTGTAGAACTGGACTCTCTCCCACGGCTTCCAGCCAAACAGTTGACAGGCCTGCAAGATGAACAGTTACACCACGCAGGTGCACTCCTTAGGACAGTCAGTCACAGGAGATCAGAAGGCAGTGTTTGCATGGGACGAAAGCTCAAAGGGCAGGACTGCATAGGAAAGGAGGCCACCGGGAAGAGGTAACCACAGGGAGGAAATGGGCAGAAAGCTGTTACATTGCACACATTTTAATTAATGTCATGAAACAGTATGTGTATGAATTACTGAATGGAAAAGGAATTTGCTCTGCAAATTTTCACCCAAGTCATAATTTAAAAGAGAAAGAGAAAGAATGCCTTGGAGTCAGCGTGGATGCTTCATCTCATTGATTGTATGTCTGCGTTGTATTCATAGCATGGAGGTGCTGTAGTTTTACCCTGTCTTCTCTTGATAGAAATTTAGATCATGGGTAGTTTTTCACAATTACAAACAACAAAACAATGAACATAATTACTCTGCACATTGTTGTACATCTATGCAAATATTGTTTTAGGTTTTTTTTTTTTCCCTCGACTTGGAAGAACTACCCAGTGGGCTTCTGTGGTCCCCTGGGAGGTGCATTAGCTGCAGCATGCGTAATTTATCAAGGGGCAAATGAGCAGAGCACGTTCCTGTCTGCCTTTTCCACACCGTCCACTCACCTCAGATTGCGTTGGAATGTGTTACTCCAGGGATGCTTATCATTCGAGGATGTGGCTGTGGCCTTCACCTGGGAGGAGTGGCAGTTGTTGGACCCCCATCAGAAGGACCTGTACAAGGACGTGATGCTAGAGAACTACAGCAACCTGGTGTCAGTAGGTGAGGCAGCATCACGGGCTCCCTCCCTGTGGGCTCCATCCATCGTCTCTTCTTTCTCACTGGGTGAAATCTGAAGGGCTCCATGAATATTCAATGTTTGGACTAAAGCCTCATAGGCCATAGACTTCTATTCTCCTGCATAAAAAGTTTTCACTTACCAGAGTACAGATAACATGCTACCTACACTGTAACTGTCTCCAGTTTCCACAGATTCCCCAAGCGTAAATATCCGGTGCCAAGTGTTCAGTGCTTTCTCACTTCCAGGGTATCCAGCTACCAAACCAGATGCAGTCTTCAAGTTGGAGCATGAGGAACCACCGTGGGTAGTGGAGGAAGCCATCTGTGGTGAGACCCTTCCAGGTGAGTGAGTGACAACCAAAACAGTGGACAAAAATGACTTTAAAAGCCCAGTTGCTCAGTGAAGCATTGACACTTGTGAGATGTTTTTACTGAAGTTTTGTTGCACCAGCTGGTGCCCCAGAAAGGGCATCAACCCGTTCACGTCTCTGTCCTTTAGGAGGGCTGTTGTCCTTTGCCTGCTCTCAAAGGACAGTGTCTCCCTTTCTTTCTCTCTTCTGAATCTGATCACAGTCTGTCTAATGTAGGCCCTTGACTTCCTGCCTGGTCCCACTTTGCCAGCATCCTCGCCTCTTCTCCTTTTCTTCTGTGGCAGTCTCATGTCCCACTGTCCAGCTTTGCAGCTATGCAATTCTCCTCACCTTGTCCAGATCATGTCACGCTCCACACTGCAGTCCACTTATTCATAGCTTTGCTCTGCGGAAAGGGTTGATTTCCCTTCCTGATGATCCACCTCACTTAGTTCATTGACAAGCCCCATACCTTGGCTCTCAAAGTGACTATCAACTTACTCTCATTCCCTTCTTTCCATGTTGTTTTTTCTTTTTTTCCAATCTTCTGCTTGATTCTTACAAAAAATCAGTCGAAACACATTCACAGAGTCTCAGCTCCCTGTCCTCTGGTGGAACTCTTGTCAGAGCTAACATGCACTCTGGCCCAGCACAGGCAGCTGCTCTAGGAGTTCCTACTTCCTGTGTCAGGAGCTCTGGTGGTGCAGTGTCTAAGACATTTGGCTGCTAACCAGAAGGTTGGCAGTTCAAACCTACTAGGCACTCTGCAGAAGGAAGACTGGGCAATCTATTTCCATAAAAATACTGCCTCACAATACCAAAGGAGGACGATATGAATCGGAATCGACTCAATGGCAGTGAGTTTGTTTTTTTTTTTTTTTGCTGTTGTTACATAAGAAGCAGGAGCTCTAGTGGCTGTGTGTTAAAGTGCCTGGCTGCTGATGGAAGCTCAGTGATTTGAACCCCCTGGCTGCTCCATGGTGGAAAGATGTGGCAGTGGGTTTCCTAAAGACTGACAGCCTGGGAGACCCTGTGGTGCAGTTCCACTCTGTCCTCTAGGGGCGCTGTGAGTCAGAATCCATGGCAGTGGGTGTGGTTGGGGCTTTGCTTCTATGAAGAGTGATGGCCTGAGAGACCCTGTGGGAAGTTCCACTCTGTCCTCTAGGGGTGCTGTGAGTCAGAATAGAATCCACAGCAATGGGTATAGTTTGGGCTTTGCTTCTGTAAAGACTGACAGCCTTGGAAACTCTGTGGGGCAGTTCCCCTCTGTCCTCTAGGGATGCTGTGGGTTGGAATCAACTGCACGGCAGTGGGTTTTGTTTGGGGTTTGCTTCTATAAAGACTGACAGCCTCGGAAACCCTGTGGGGTAGTTCCACTCTGTCCTCTAGGGGTGCTGTAAGTTGGAATTGACTCCACCACAGTGGGTTTGGTTTGAACTTTGCTTCCATAAACACTGACAGCCTTGGAAGCCCTGTGCTGAAGTTCCACTCTGTCCTCTAGGAGCACTGTGAGTTGGAATCGACGGCAGTGGGTTTGGTTTGGGCTTTGCTTCTGTAAAGATTGACAACCTTGGAGACCCTGTGGGGCAGTTCCACTCTGTCCTCTAGGGGCGCTGTGGGTCGGAATCGACTCCACGGCCATGGCTTTGGTTTTGAGTTTTGTTATATGAGAAACTGAAATTCTCCTTTCTCCCGGAGAGTTTCTCTTCCCCATAATGAAACATGTTCATATGTGTCTCTACTATCAGTGTGGTTCTGTTCCAACACAAATTACGGTTTTAGTTCTCTGACCTTAACTTCCTAGAGTCAGGGACTTCACACCTTAAGGGTTATGGTCCTCCAGAATGTTATGTCTGCCCACAAGCTCAGGCCTTCCCAGGACATCCACACTTCCTACTCACTGGCTGTCAATTTGGCTGTTCCCACAACCCCTCCAGTTCAGTAATGCACTAGGCAATTAATAGAACTTAAGGAAGCACTGCACTCAACAGTTACTGCTTTATTTAACAGAATGGATACAAAAGAGGAGATACACAGGGTGACTTCTGGTAGGGTCCCCAGTGCAGTGCTTCTCTGTCCTCAGGATGCATTGATGTCCATCACTAACAAGGAAGCTTACCTGAGCTACACTGTTCACACGTTTTCCTGGGGTTTTGTTCTCTTAGCCTGATTGACTGAATCATTGGCCAGGCACCCTTGCCGTGACTGCAGGTCATGCTGTTACCATATGCTGGTGCATCCTGGTGTTGTCAGCCTATCCCAAGCCTTCTAAACATAGAGGCTATTTCCCAGGAGCCATGGACAATGATCAGATTTTTTGCATTAAGTAGTTCTGCACCCCACAACCCTGAAGTATTAAGATTTTTGCACTGTGATTAAAACCAAACCTACTGCCATCAAGTCAATGCCAACTCACAGCACCCCTAAAGGACAGACTGGAACTGCCCATAGGTTTTCCCAAGGTTGTCAATCTTTACCCGAGTGGACGTTTCATCTTTCACCTGTGGAGCAGCTAGTAAATTCAAACCACCAAGCTTTTGGTTAGCAGCCAAGTGCTTTAACCACTTTGCCACCAGAGCTTCTTTTTGTGTGCTGATAACCAAAAAAAGAAAAAAAAAAGTGAAACTCACTGCCATTGAGGCAATTCAACTCACAGCAATCCCTCCTTGGGTTTCTGAGGCACTGTCTCTATGGAAGTAGATGGACTAGTCTTCCTTGTGAGGAGTGGCTGGTGGGTTTGAACTGCCAGCCTTCTGGTTAGCAGTCACATGCCTTAGGCACTACGCCACCAGAGCTCCCTTGTACGTTAATAGATGCTCCTAAGTCAATAGAACTCCTAGTTCTTCTGACTCCTCCACCTCAGCCCTGATCCTTCTCATCTGAGTTGGCTCAGTTCTCATCTTCTCAACTTCTAAATGCATGTGGACTTCTTGCTTTTCCAATCAACACTCACTCATTCATAGTTCTCATCAAATTCCACAGTGTTAGTGCTTCCTACCCCCAGATGAATGCAGCCAGAGATCAGAAGGAACCAATGGAGAAACTGCACTCAACCAGTGGATGTAGGAATTGGGCAGTGAAGCGCTCACTGTGACCTAGTTGGAGGTGGGTTTTCAGAGTGTGGAATTTTCCAAAGGCCTTTTCAAAACTGGACAAATTAATAGCAGCAGCACAGAGCTTCACAACTAATAGAGAAGAATAGATAAGTAAGGCAACAAAGGTAGCCAGGCACCCGTGTGTAGGGCAGTTTAGCATAGATCAGACACCCAAGTGAAAAAAAAAAGGATTATCTGGGAGGAATGGGGATTCCATCTTTTCTCTTCTACATTTTCATCTCCCCGTTCAGTCTCCAGAAGACAGTCATGTGATCTTTTGAAATGGCAGTTCAGAACATGTTCTCCCACCATTGTTTTTAGCATAAGTTCAGTGTCTTCCAAAGTCTTTATACAAGATCTGCACGCTCTCAATTCTGTCTACCTTTTCAAATTTTTCTACTCCTACTTCACTCAAGCTCAAGATATCGCAGGTACACCAGCCCGCCTTATGTTTCTTCACCACGCCCAAGATTTTTCTGTCTCTGGGTTTTTGCACTGGCTGCTTTCCCTTGCTGGAATAATTTTCATCTTCTCTTTACATAATGATGCTCATTCTTTTCCTGTGATGTCACTTCAGCTTTCCATCTCTTATGAATGATGACTATATCTCAGATTGACCTACCACTTCTCTGTCACCACCCTCATATTGTTTTTCACATTCTATAAATTTCTTATTTCTTTACTTTCTTGTTAATTCTTTTTTTCCCAATGAAAGTGACAGTTCCATGAAGACAGAGAATGTACTAGTCACTCTAATGTCCCAGACAACAGCACATTCAATAAATGTTAGATAAATAGATCTATCCCCTACAATCTTGGATCAGATGTCCCTCCACTTCTTTCTTTCAATAGTAATTTATTTCTATTACTACTCTCAGTGAGATGGATTGACATGATGGCTGCAACAGTGGGCTCAGGTGTGGCAAGGATTGTGAGACTGGCACAGGACCAGGCAGTGTTTCGTTCTGTTGTACATAGGGGCACTATGAGTTGTAGCCAACTCGATGGCACCTAACAGGAACAAGAACAAATTCTGTCTCCATTTTGCAAGGTCCTGTTTGGAAAATCACCTTCATTATATTTAATCATTGTAGACTTTCCATCTTTGTTTCTACAGTAGCTGTTTTATAATAAACCTTCTCCTCACTTAATCAAGTGTCTGTTTATCCAACATTCTCATTTATTTATTTTATTCACATTTATGACAATAGTAAAAGATCTACTATCCAACTATTTTATGCTTTAATAATTTACTTCTGGCGGTAACACCCAGCTGCAAGGTGAGAGGAACACTGGCTGTGATGGTTAAGGTTAGGTGTCATCTTGGCTGGGCCATGATTCTCAGTGGTTTGGAAGTTTTGCAGTTATATGACAATATATTTAGTAGTTATATAATGATGTAGTCATCCTCTATTTTGTGATCTGATGTGGTCATCTACCATGTTTGCATAATGCAGATTTTGCATAACAACTTGGTCTTTGGAACCTAACTATGTCAATAAGTGAAGAGAGGGTATATTGTATCCTTTTCACAGGGCTTAGGGTATTTATTTCCATAAAGCATATTTCTTTAGACTGGTATCTTATAAAACCCAGCTGAATCATGGCATCTTTTTTTCACTCCCTAAAATCATCATGGATGTTTTTAATTGTTCTTTTTTTTTTTCCTAGAAGAAATATGGACAATTGACCAAATGCAGCAGCAACCAGAAAACTACAATGAGCTTAAAAGTTTGGAAAGATGTCCGCAAAGTTATGCAGCTGGAAATAGTATCAATTTAACTGAAAATATAATTCCTATAAAACAACAGACTCCATTTGACTTACAGTGTAAACATTTGAAATCTCCTTTAGATTTCGTTATCCAGAGTACAAGAGATACAGAAAAGGATCCTGAGGACTTTAGTGGATATGGGAAATCATCTGGCCACATGAAGCAAGATAAAACTTCTCCTGAAATTAAATATCCTGGATGCATTAGATCCAGTAGCACCAAGTCACAGCCCAATGGCCATCCAAAAACTTACACAGTCAAGAAACCATATGAATGCACTGAATGTGGAAAAGCATTCACCAGGAAGGCACAACTTATTAGACATCAGAGAACAGAACGAGGAGAGAAACCCCATGAATGCGATGACTGTGGGAAAACATTCATGCGAAAGATTCAGCTCACTGAACATCGGAGAGTTCATACAGGAGAGAGACCCCATGAATGTAATGAGTGTAGGAAAGCCTTCTCCAGAAAGTCACAGCTCATGGTACATCAGAGAACCCACACAGGAGAGAAACCCTATGTATGCAGTGAATGTGGGAAAGCCTTCAGCAGAAAGTGCCGGCTCAAGAGACATCAGCAGTCTCATACTGGAGAGAAACTCTATGGATGCAATGAGTGTGGGAAAGCCTTTTCCCAGAAGGCGTACCTCATTGCACATCAGAGACTTCACACAGGAGAGAAGCCTTATGAATGCAGTGAGTGTAGAAGAACCTTCTTTTTTAAGTCAGACCTGACCAAGCATCAAAGAATCCACACAGGAGAGAGACCTTATGAATGCAGTGAGTGTGAGAAAGCCTTCAGAAGCAAGTCTAAACTCATTCAACATCAGCGAACTCACACCAGGGAGAGACCATATGGATGCAGTGAATGTGGCAAAGCTTTTGCCCACACGTCAGTACTCATTAAACATAAGAAAACTCATAACCGAGACAAAGGGACAAACTCACTGAAGGTGAGAAGACCTTCCTCAGGGAGTCACATGCGGGAACTCATTCAAGAGCAAAACCCTGGGAGTGCAGTGCCTACGGAAGAGCCTTCAGGAACTCAGCCCTTGTTAAACATCAGTGAACTCCTAGGGGGAAGAACGATGGTGGTTGTAGAAGAGCCTTTTTCAAGAAGTCCGGCCTTGGTAAATAATCGGGGACTTCCCCCAGAAATAAACCTTGTAAATGGAGTGAATGTGACAACACCTTCAGTAATAAATTATGTCTTGTATGTTACAGATACCCTGTAGGGGAAGTAACTGTGGATACCAGAAATGTGGAAAAACATTTTGCAAGCCTGTCAGAGAGCTCATTTAGGACAGGAACAGTGTGTGTGCAGGTGGTATGGAGGAGCCATCTGTGGTGACAGTAGACTTGGTAAATAACAGTCAGATTATATTGGGTACAAATATAGCCGAGTTGGGGAAGCTTTGGCCTGGAGTTAAGATCTCAGTTGCTGTCAGATAATTCTTTCAGATCCAAGACCTTAAGAAAGAATATGATGGAACTTTCAGTAAGAAAAAAATAAAGTTTACCTTATTAAATGTCACAGAAACAGAAAACTCTTCAGACACAAAATGTGGAAAAGATTCTTAGTATAATGTGGAAAAACTCACAGAAAAGAGAAACTTCTGAAAGCAATAAGTGATGGAAATTCTGTCACTAGTCTTAACTTATATGTCACATTGTTGTTGCTGTTGTTGTTATGTGCCGTGGAGTCAGACCCAGCTCATAGCGACCCCTCCTTGGGTTTCCGAGGCATTATCACTACGGAAGTAGATTGCCCCATCTTCCTTATGGTCACATTGTTACACCTTGAGAATGTGGAAAAGTCTTCAGCAGTAAACTCTGGACACCAGGAATTGCATTGTGTAATGCAAAGTGAAAAACTGAATACAGTGAATGTGGAAATGTAATGGTATTCATTTCTTACTGCTGCTGTAACAAATTGCCACAAATTAGATGGCTTAAAACAACACAGGTTTATCTTACAGTTACGGAGGTCACAAGTCCAAATGGATCTCAGTGGGCTGAAAATAAGGTGTTGGCAGGGATGCATTCCTTTATAGAGGGTCTAGGAGAGAACCAGAGGAGCCCTGGTGATGCAGTGGCTAAGCACTCGCCTGCTACCCAAAAAGCAATTCAAACCCCCCAGCTGCTCTCCAGGAGAAAGATGTAGCAGTCTGCTTCTGTAAAGTCCAGAAAACCCTACTGTACTCAGTGTTACAGGGTCACTAAAAGTTGAAATTGATTGAACAGCAGTTTTGTTTGTTTAGGAGAGAATCTATTTCTTTGCCTTGTCTAGCTTCTGGAGGCTGCCCAGCTCCCCAGGCCGACAGTCTCCTTTTATCTTCAAAGTCAGCAATAGCTGGTGAAGTCTTCCATCACTCTGGCACTAGTCTTCTGTCTCCTTCCTCACTGAGGGACTTGTGATTACATTGGGCCCACTGGGATAACCTTAGATAATTTCCTTATTTGAAGATCAGGTGATTAGTAATCTTACCTTCTTCTGCAACACCAAGTCTCCTTTGCCATGTAATGGAACATATTCACGTGGCACATGGACACTTTGAAGGCCCTGCTTCTTCCTACAGTGGTCCATCCTCTGGGCATCAATGGTTCATGTCCATTCCACATTCAAGATATATTCACCCTATTCCAGCATACCCAAAAGTCTCAATCCATTACAGCATCAACTCAGAATCCAAACTTTCACCTGAATCTTTCAGAAGCCTCAAATGTTATCATCTACATTGGCTATAGTTGAGATTCTGGGTATGGATTTATATTGAGGTGCAGCTCTCCTTATGTGAGCCTGTGAAACTCAAGAAACAAGTTCTGGAGGATTCCGGTGAGATGGTGGAATAGGCAGAAAGACTGCACAGACCTTCTTCAACAAACAAAAGGGGAACCAATTAACACAGATACAGAAGATAATCCTGGACCCCTGAGACTTGAAGGGAAGGATATAGAAGTGGACTAAATTCTACCTAGCAGAAGAATTTGCATGAAAACACCAAAAAAAAAAAAA
>NW_006922352.1:754021-755051 GCF_000298275.1 Orycteropus afer afer
TTTTTTTTTCTTTTTTTCTTTTTCTTCTTTCTGTTTTTCACTTTGTTTTTGTCTATTTTAAAACTACTATTATTATTTCATATTACTTTTGTCTTTTTACTATTATTCTTTATTCTTCCCATCCCAGGTTCTAGTTTTCAGCTTTTTTTCTCTTCTGTGTTCCTGTTTGCATTTTTTTTTCTTTCTCATGGTTAACCCCATTGCTTGTTTTTCTTTTTGCATTTTTCCCATTTTTTTTTCTTCATTCTCCTTTACCTTTTTTCTCTTATTGCCCCCTCCCCAGATATTGCAGGTTTTATTTTTTATTATTTTCCTTCTTTTCTTTTTTTGGTTATTGTCCCTGTGTTTTTGTCCATTTGCTTTTACTTTTTGGATGGTTATTCAATTGTTATTTTTGTCTAACTGAGTGGAAGACAGCAACAGTCCCATGTGACACAACTACACCCACACCTCCTGCAGCTTCACTCACTGAGTGAGAGCCACCACTTCCTTCTCCACCAACAGGCCAACGATAAAAAAACACCAAGAAAAGCCTGAATAACCATTGGCTGCTCTTCACAAACAGTTAACAGAGATCTAAATACAACACCACCACGATATCTCAGAGACAACAGACAATCACAGTCCACACAAAGAAAAAAGATAAAGTGGTAGAAACAAGGGAGCAAAATACAGACCCAGAACACATCCCTGAGGAAGCAGCAGCATTGGAACTGTCTGATAAGGAATTCAAAAGAATTGTATTTAGGTTTCTTCAAAGGATTGAGAGACAGACCAAGGAAAACACAGACAAAACCCTAGAAGAATTCTGGAATAAAATACAAGAACAAAATGACAAATGAAAAATTAGAAATGATTCTAAATCTACAGATAGAAATTCAGAAGATTAATACTAAACTGTCAGAAATAGATAACATTGAAAGGGCAAAGGAATAGAATTGATGCAATGGAAGACAGAATTAATGAGATTTCAGACAAATAACTGAATACTTCTTTGGAAAGAGATCTATCAGAAAAAAAAAAAAAAAGA
>NW_006922352.1:759370-763426 GCF_000298275.1 Orycteropus afer afer
AGCTGAGGAATGGATAACCAAACTATGGTACATACACACAATGGAATACTATGCAACCCTAAAGAATAATGTAGAATCTGCAAAACACCGCATGATGTGGACGAACTTGGAGGACATTATGCTGAGTGAAATAAGTCAGTCACAGAAGGACAAATATTGTATGAGTACGTTACTGTAAAAGTCAAGGAAAGGTTTATCTATGGAAGGAAATTTTATTTGTTTGTTACCAGGGATGGGAAGGGAGGATAGGGAACACTGTTAGATAGTTAGAGACAAGGGTTGATTTGGGTGAAATGCTACAAAACATAAATTTGCATTCTGTAGTTGCAGAATTCCTAATTTTGTAATCCTAACTCTGAGAGTAGAATGCCATAAGGGACCTAAATACCCATTCACATATATCTTCATGGCCCTTTCCAACAGCCTATTAAATGGTGTTTAACGTGTATGTTCTCTCATCCTAAACAACAAAGTCGACAAAGTATATGCATTAACTTTGCTCAGATGTTAGGAATAGGGATTTCAGGACAGCAACCCCTGAGAAGGAGGAAATGAGAGCCTTCTGCTTTCCCCAGCTTATGGCCTGGAGTGAGTTTCCAGACTTCAGCCCAGGGCAGAAGAAGCCAAATAGATCGATCCCATGGTGTCTCTGAGGTGAGACAGCAATCCAGGAGGCCACCACAACTACTTGCTGTTGAGTCAATTCTGACTCATGGCGACCCCATGTGAGAGTACAACTGGGCTCCCTTGGCTTACCTTTTTTTTTTTTCCTAAATAAATTGAACTGCCATGATTTTTAGAAATGTGTATGAGAAACTGCTCAAGGAATTTCTCTTGGAAAAATCAGCATAAGGCCAATCCCTATAAGGTGGAGATTAAAGATGTCCCAAATGTCCAACTTTTCCAAACTTCCATACCACTCCATCATCTCTGGTATCAACTCCTCCTCCTCCCCTCAGTAATCTACCTCCCATCTTAGGGTTCCATAGTTTGCTGTAATGTCTCACAGAACTCACAAACTCCCAAGGAAATGGCTCACGTGGAGATTGGCAAGTCCCAGGTGTGTGGGTAGGTCTGGAGGATTCTGCCAACTCGCGTGGCTGCAGTTGGTGAACTCAAATCGGTGGTCAGATGACAGCTGCTGCCTCAAGTACAGGGGTGAGAACCAGACACAGGACTGGAGCAAGAGAGCGAGCTTTCCCAGAACATTCATATATATACCCTCCAGGAAGCAAAGGGTGGTGACTTGAGACACCGTCCAGCAAGGCGGGACTCAAGATACATCTCACTCTAAACAGGCATAGAGACTAGGACTTACAATACATCACAAAATGAAGGATGATGGCTAGAAGGGCTATATGAGCAATTCACTGCACTGCAGAAACATTAAAGAGCCTTCAAATATATGGGAAAACTATTACGCTTAGTTGCCAAATTTGAAAAATGAGAGGATTGACGACAGTTTATAATGCTCTTCCTAATGAAACAGGAGCTATATTTGTGGCCTTTTTTTTTTCAACACCACTGACCCGTAAAATCTGCATTTTGTATTACTGTGGTGGAAGTATACCCAGCAAATCACACCAACTCCATTTCTGTACATATAAGTCATTGACTGATTACATTCTTCAGGCTGTGCAACCATTCATGCTACCCTTTTCCAAATTATTCCACCACCATTAACACTACAGAATGCCTGTGGTTTACATTGGTTGATTTTTCCAAAGTAGATTGCTGGGGCTTTCTTACAAGGTGCCTCTAGGTGGATTTGAACTTTCACTGTCAGCAACCCCACCATTAAACTTTTGCACAGTTCAGAGATTCATCCTCCAGGAAGCCAAGTGACTCAAATTCATGGAGCATAGTACTAGAGGAGAGAAAGATGAATACAGGGAGCAAGAGAGAGAGTTCCCCCCTCAAGTCTAAGTTGTAATCAACACATGCTTGTGATGAAACTACCTAGGTTGGGGAAAGAACTGCTGGAAATGAGCAGAATAATTGCTCAAAAAATTTCTTTTAGAAGCATCAGCACAAAGCTGGTGCCTATGAGGGCAGAGATGTAAAATGTCCCAAATGACCATAGTTGCAGGAGACATCAGGCTCAACTGGCATAACATACTACACAAAAACATTGTTCCACATCCTACTTGGGTGAATAGCAACTGGGAGCTTAAAAGCTTGCAAGCAGCCAGCTAGATGCAACAATGGGTCTCTCCTTGTCCAGAGCAAAGAAGAATGAAGAAAACCAAAGATTCATGGAAACAATTTAGTCCAAGCAACTGGTACACCAAGCGATCCTCAGCCTATATGACTGTGAGACCAGAAGAACTAGATGGTGCCCAGCTACCACTGTCAACCACTCAGAGGGACATCTGTGTAGGAGATCCTGGATATAGAGGGAGAACAATGTGCAACAAAACTCAAAATCATTCAAAAACAAAAACAAACAAAAAAAGGGACCAGGTTTGCCAGTCTGATAGAGCCTGATGGAAACATTGCAACTATGGCCCCTAGCTGCCCTTCATGTCTGGAATTTAACCCACTCCCATGGCTTCCAGCCAAACAAAAGACAGGCATATGAGCTGAACATTTACATTAGGTAGATGCACTCCTTGGAGAGAACAATCATGCGAGAATAGAAGGGCTGTGTATGCACAGGGAGACAGCTCGGGGCAGGAGTGCATGGAGGGAAGGTCACATGGAAGAGGTAACTGGGGAGGAAGTGGGAGGGGAACTGTTGCATTGTGGTAAATTGTACTCAATGTCATGAGACAAAGTGTATGTGAGTTGCTGTGTGGAAAGTGAATTTGTTCTGTAAACTTTCACCCAAATCACAGTTTTGTATATTTGTTCACACACACACACACACACACATTCATAGCAACCCCCCCTTAGGTTTCTGAGGAGGTATCACTACATAAGTAGATTGCCCAACCTTCCTTCCGAGGAGTGGCTGGTGGGTTTGAATCACCAGCCTTCTGGTTAGTAGTCAAATGCCTTAGGCACTATGCCACCAGAACTCATATACACACACACACACACACACACACAGATATATACATACATAACACCTAAAAAAAAGTCCCACGTATCCCACTTTTCCAAACTGCTGTGCTGCTGCATCATCACCAACATCAACGCCTCCTCCTCCCCTCAGTACTCTCCCTCCTGTCCTCAGGTTCCATATTTCACTGTAATGTCTCACAGAACTCACAAACTGTAAGGGAGATGGCTCAGGCAGGCGAGTCCCCAATCGTGTGTCAGGCATCGGTCTGGAGGCTTCTCCTCACTTGTTTCAGTGGCTGATGAACCCCAATCAGCAGATCAGATGACAGGCTGCTGTCTCAGGTCCCAAGAATCAGGGGTAAGACACTGAACCAGATGCAGGGTCTAGAGCAGGAAAGCGAGCTTTGCCCGAACATTTACATATATACCCTCAAGGAAACTAAGGGTGGTGACTTGTGTCACACCCTCCAGCAAGGCAAGAGTCAAGATACATCCGACCCGAATCCTGCCTTATCAATGCAACAGATAACTCACCCCAAATCAGGACTATAACCACAGGCATAGAGGCTAGGATTTATAATACATCACAAAGTGGAGGGCTATGGCTAGAAGGGCCATATTAGATGATTCACTGCAGCACTCAATCAGAACGCACAGAGTTGGGCATAGCTTGTGTGCCCACTAACTGGAATGCCAACTCCCTAGCACTGGGGGAATCAGAGTGAACCCTCAGAAGAACACTGCCCCAATGGGAGGGTCAGATTGGCTCTAGACTGAAGGCTGCTCTGGACCCCATTAGCAAAGCATTGATGCCAGCCTCTAAGGAACCCAACTGTTTCCAAGAAATTTAACTGCTTCCTAGAAAAAAGCCCAGTAATATTTAAAGGAATAAAAATCAATCTAGTACCCAATAACGAAAAAAATCCACAATATCTGGTATCCATCTGAAATTCACCCAAAGAGGCAGGAAAATGTGACCCATAACATGGAGAAATGGACCCAGAAATAATCTCTGATTAAATATTACCATCAAACCCACCAGCCACTCCT
>NW_006922352.1:789936-791291 GCF_000298275.1 Orycteropus afer afer
GCCCAGGATGTGTGTCACTCCCCAGATAAATATCATCTGAGGGATCCCTTTGAAGAGAAGAACCAAGAAGTTGGCCACAGCCATGTTGGTGACAACCAGGTGCGTGGGCTTCTGTGCTGGGGCAGTGCAGAATGGGGAGGCATAGGTGGACAGAAGGAAGGTGTTTCCCAGGACTCCAATCCCAATCTGCACCAGGTTAACCAGCCTCAGGATGAAGTCACCAGAAGCCATTCTCTTTTATCATGGCAAGCAGCTGTTCAGACAAACACCTGAAGGTCTTGGAGTTTCCACTTGATATGGCACCACCAGTCCCAGATTTGCTCCAATTGTCCCAGTCCTGTGATAGGAACTCTTGGGCCCTCACCGCCTCCCTTCGGTGAAGACAGGAACTATATTTCTGGGGTGGGGACTCCACACCAGTGAGCAAAACTGCCAATCAGAGAATCTGGGACATTGCTGTTTGTGCTCATACGGCACGTTCCTTTAGTCAATTTCACAGATCATGTGGTGAGCATATCCAAGACATGGTGCCCCAGGTAAAGCCTTATTTTCCATTTCACAAAAGTCTTCTTGAGCCATAAGCCACTGTGAGTCTTTGTCCCCAAAATGTCAGAGTCTAGTGTGGGAAACACACAGAGACTGTGAGAAATAAATCATGTCATGAGTGAAGGACACAGAATACAGTTTATTAAAGGACAATCTACACTTCAGGATCAAGATCAACAGGCTACAACTCAGGATGTAGATCAGGAAGCATGTGGGCACAGCCTCCGTTCCCCAGCGCAGGACAGCGTGCTCAGCCCCTCCTAGCCATGTAGGACTCTCTCTCCTCACTCAGGACAGGCTCCTATTGGCCCTGACACCTGTCACTGCCAGTTCTGCCACTCTGCCTCTGCTGGGGTGGCCGCTGCTGGCTCCGCTGCTTGGCCCCTTCTAGGCCTCTCTCTGTCTTCACCAATACAGTCCTTGTGTTGTAGCTCCTTTAAGAGGTTCCCTGCTCCTCACTCTTCTGCTGCTTCTCTTCTTTCTTCCTTATGTCTGCTGCTTTCTGTCTTTGAAACCTCTGTGGGGCTGACTGTTTAAATATACAAATCCCTTGGCAATTTCAAGGCATGACACTCCCACCAGAGCTTCAAACGACCAACCCCTTCCTAGTAGTCCACAGACACTGCATATGCATAGTAAGCTACAACTAACCTCATTTGCACAGTCTATAGACCAGTTCCTGCAAGGTTCTTACCAATCACAGGGTAGGCTGCAATCCAGGTCTAGACAAGAAGTTTACAGCTTGCCCAGGAAATGTCAATCAACCTGGAGAAATGTAACAAACCTTCTGGGGTAGAAAACTAAGGAAA
>NW_006922352.1:792071-796449 GCF_000298275.1 Orycteropus afer afer
ACATGGCAATTAGACGCAACATGAGATCCCAGACTAAAAATGACATTGGTGGGACAACTGCTGAAATATTAAATTCCATAGATTAGATAATAGCAATGTATCAGTATTGATTTCCTGTACTGATGTTACATAAGACAATGTCTTTGATCCTAGGATATACTCTGGAAGGATTTAAGACCAAGGGGAAGCATCAAGTGGTTCAAAAATATGTTGTTATACATATGTAACATAATGGCCATGTGTAACATACAATGGTTATGTCTGATAGTCAATTTATGCCATAAATTAGGGCCCCTATGTTTACTCCTATTTTTTCTTTGATGATCTTTAGTTTTAGGTTTTACATTTAGGTCTTTCAAACACCTTGAGTTAGTTTTTGTATATGGTGTGAGGTATGGATCTTGTTTCATTTTTCTGCAAATCCAGTTTTACCAGCACAATTTGTGAAAGAAACTATCTCTTCCCCCATTTAACAGGCCTGGCTCTTTGTCAAAGATCAGCTGTACATACATGGATGGTTCTATTTCTGGGTTCCCAATTCTGTTCCACTGGTCTATGTCTCTGTCACTGTACCAATACCAAGCTGTTTTGACTACCATGGCTATATAGCATGCTTTGAGATCAAGAAATGTGAGACCTCCTACTTTGTTATTCTTCTTAATAGTGCTTTCCTAATCCAATGTCTCTTTCCTTTCCACACAAAATTAGTAATTGGTTTTTCCATGTCCTTAAAGAATGCTGATGAAATCTGTTTCAGGATTGCACTGAATCTACACATTGCTTTGGGTACTATTGACACAATGTCATTCTTAATAGCAGATTGTTCTCAGGCATTTTAGGAAATGTTAAGAAGAGAACTGTGTGTAATGTGTGATGGAATGTTATCCTTATTAACTCAAAATTCCTGTGTGACACAGGATTTGACAGACGTGAACACACCTTTTGTAACCTCAAGTCCTTTTTGCTTCTTCACTCTCATGTGTGACTTGCTTTCAAATATTTAATGTAAACTTTTATCAATTTTGAATGCTTCAGAGAAACAAAATTCTACAAAAAAAATATCAGCTTCTGTGTGATGGATTATCACAGTTGGCAGAAATATCACACATGACAGAAAAAACAAGGAGAGCAAAGTTATGTGGTATAATTCTTTAGAGTTCTTATTAACAAGTTAAATGATATATCATAAAATATTTTGATTCATAATAGAACATATTTCTGTTTATTGTAGATTGTATTATTTAATATTCTGTGTCTTTGCTTGGAATTTATTTAACCCTGAAAATTAAGTTATAGTTCTTCCTATAACTAAAAAATTAAATACATAAAGTTTACATTATGTAACACAGTCCACAACATAATCCCTAGAAGCTTTTGTCACTATTCAACTGATCTTTGTTTTGAACTAGGGGACAATTAAGTTCTGTCTATATGAAAGACTTTAGACAATCAGTGCATTCATGACATTTCTTTCCTCCTTTGCAAACAGATTTGTGGCCAATGGCAGATGGTGACGGCATCCATCAGATTTGCTCTTCAGTGAAGCACTCAATGTATGTCACTTTCCAAATGAAGCTTTCCATATTCCCTGTTTCAAGAGGACTTATCTACTCTGAGTTCACTGATGAACTATTGTGAACTTTGGCATCTAGGTGAAAGTTTTGCCACATACAATGCATTACAGTCTTTATTCCTATGGGTTTGCTGACTAAGATTTGCGTTAACTGGGAAGACTTTACCACATTCGCTCCATCTGCCGAATTTCCTTCCTGTACAAGATGTTGAGAGAGTTGTGACTTTCTGAGAAAGACTGCTATGATCACAACATTCGAGTGTTCTTTTGTGTACAGTGAGATGTTATCTTTTTATCTTTCCCAAATTCACTTCATGTGGAGGGTCCCTCATCTAAATGAATACCCTAACACATAAAAATGTGATTTCAAGGACAATAATTTCCCACATGTATCATATCTATAAGCACTGCCTCCTAAATGCATAACCTCTGGATTTCAAATGAAGCCTTTTCCTGCCCACTGGATTTGTTTTTCTCTCAGTGGGACTCCTGTGGTATAACGAAGGACACCTTCATGTGAAGACTTACCACTATCGTTGCAACTGTAAGGCTTCTTTTCTGGAGGAGCTCCAGAAAGTTCTGTCACAATCAGACTATCTGCAGTGCAGTGAATTGCTTAATATGGCCCTTGTAGCCATCATCCTCCATTTTGTGATGGATTGTAAATCCTAATCCCTATGCCTGTTTAGGGTGGGATGCCTCTTGAGTCCCGCCTTGCTGGAGGGTCAAGTCACCACTCTTAACTTCTGTGAGGACACACACACACACACACACACAGAGGAATGTTCTGGGAAAGTTTGCTCTCTTGATATGGTTTGGCATTTGGTTCATCAACTCACCCCTGGACTTGCGACAGCAGCAGCCATCATGTGACCCACCAATTTGGGTTCGCCATCCCCTGCAACCACGTGAGCTGGGAGAATCCTGCAGACCTACTCGCAGGCCTGGGAATCGCCAGACCAGCCTCCAAGCCTCCACCACTTCCACATGAGCCATTTCCTGGGGAGTTTGTGAGTTCTGTAAGATGTTACAGTGAACTACGGAACCCTAAGATGGGAGGGAGATTATTGAGGGGATGAGGAGGAGGAGTTGATTCCAGAGATGATGGAGTGGCAAGGCAGTTTGGGAAAGTTGGACATTTGGAATATCTTTCACCTCCTCCTTATAGGGACCGCTTTGTGCTGATCTTTGTAAAAGAAATTATTCAGGCATCATCCATGGCATTCCTATTCCATGTGGGTTTACTGGATAAGCCAAAAACCGCTCTCATATACCCTGCAGTGAATTGCTTGATGTGGCCCTTCTAGCCATTGTCCTCCATTCTGTGATGTGTTGTAAACCCTATTATCCGTGCCTGTTTGGGGTGGTGTGGTCGTTAAGGTTGGGTGGCAACTTGGCTGGGCAGCTGGTAGTAGTCGTTCCCTATAATGACTGACAATTGGCTCTGTGGTAGGATTTGCTTCGAGCTGCTGACTGTCAAAGCCATCCACTTGGGTTATTTCTGTTGGAGCAACCCAGGTGGAATGAATGCATCTTGAGCACTGCCTTGCTGGAGGGTATAATTCAAACCAGCACCCTTCCTTGAGGGTGTACCTACAAATCTCCGGGGAAGGTTCGCCCTCCTCTTGCTCCAGTTCTGTTGTGGCTCATCCTCATCGCACCCCTGGATTTGGGACAGCAGCTGTCATCTGATCTGCTGACTGAGGTTCATCAAACCCCGAGAATTGGGAGGGTCCCCGAGACCCACTCCGGACCTGGGACTCGCCAGCCTCCAGCATTACTATGTGAGATAATCCCTTGGGTGTCTGAATGTTCTGTGAGGTGTTACAGAGAATGATAGAACTCTAAGATAGGGGTAACTACTGGGAGGAGGAGGAGGAGGAGTTAATGTTTGAAATGATGGAGTGCCATGGTAGTTTGGACATTTGAGACATATTTAACCTCCGACTCCTGGGGACCGGCCTTGTGCTGATCTTTCTGAGAGAAATTGTTCAAGCACACCCACATTCATTGGACATGGGATTTTCCTCCAGTGTGCTGAGTTTGATGATTAATAAGAGCTTGCCTCCAAAGGAAGGCTTTTTGATATTCATTACCTCCATAGGGCCTCTCTCCTGTGTGAGCTGCCAACATAGTGGATGCTTTCTTGCAATCACAGCATTTACACGGCTTCTCTACTGTATGAATTCTCAGCTGTACAGTGAGATAGGATTTTGTTGTAAAGACTTTATCACACCCACTGCATTTGAAGAGTTTCTTGCTTGTGCAAGTTCTCTTATTTATAATGAGAGTTGACTTACAGGAGAAAACCTTCCCATATTCACTAATCCATAAAATTTCACTCTTGCATGACAAGTTTGCAGATGGTTAGGAAGACCTGACTTCTGGATGAAAGCTTGGTGACATTCATTGCATCCACAGGGCCTCTCTTCCACGTGAGTTCCCTGATGAATAATGAGGTGTGTCTTAGTGCAGAAGGCTTTATCTCCTCCACAACATTTATAGGGTCTCTCTCCAGAATGAATTCTCTGATGTACAAGAAGTTTGACCTCCAGGGAAAACTGCCACATTCACAGCACCCATGGGATTTCCACACTGGGTAACTTCTCTTCTGGTTGGTGACATCTGACCTCTTGATGAAAGCTTGTTGATATTCACTTCATCTAGTCTCTTTCCTGTGGGAATTCTGATGAATCATGAGCCGAGCCCTTCCTAAGAAGGCTTTCACACAACCCATGCATTCATATGGTTTCTCTCCTGTGTGAGTTCTCTGAGGTACTGTGAGATGTGTCCTAACCAGTAAGA
>NW_006922352.1:801819-802697 GCF_000298275.1 Orycteropus afer afer
AGCCTCTAACAATGTCCATATCCCAATTCCCAGAATTTGTGAATATTTTACATTATATGGCAATGAAGAATTAAGGTAGCAAACAAAATTCAGTATTGTGAGACTGTTTATTTCTTAAGTTTCACAGGGTCACATATGGAAAGGAATAGTGCCTAATGGTGAATCCATACCCAAAGCCTCACACAAACCTGAGATAACTTGAAGAGATTTGTGACTTCTGAACATTTAAGATTTAGAGGACATTTTGGACTCTGAACTGATGGGGTAATGGGTTGAGATTTTTGTGGATGCTGGGATTTATTTTGGTGATGTGAATATATTTTGCATGGCATTAGGACATGAATCATCAGAGGTCAAAGAATAGACTGTGATAGACAAAACAGTGGTGTCCTAAAGATGTCTATGTCCTAATCCCCAGTCACTGTGAAAATAATTACTACATGGCAGGAGCCCTTAAGGTACCAGATGAAGTTAAGATTGCTAATTAGAGGGAAGGACCTGTGACCACCATGTTAACATTAGGAAATGGAAGGACACCGAATTGTGCATATAAGAGATAGACGACAGATGCTAATACCAACCAATGTGTCCACAATTCTGCACTGCCATTACCACCAAACACCAGGCTACAGATAAACACATAAACACCTGAGAGGATCAGACAGGGGTCAGTGAACAGCAGTATACTTTAGACCAAGGACAGATTGAGCTGAGGCTAATCTTGTACAGACACCAGTGATACAAAGTACCTGCATTCCCTATGGAAACAATAGAAGACAGACACAGAGTGATCCCTTACAGACAACCAGACACTATGGGAGAGAGATCCAACAGATCTACCATCTCAGGATCATAGTACTGGGGGACACCGGACTCCA
>NW_006922352.1:803532-805593 GCF_000298275.1 Orycteropus afer afer
CGGGCAGTCCCTACAAGCTAGAAAAGGCAAGGAAAGTGATTCTCTGCTACTAATGCCTCTGAAAAGACACAGTCTGCCAATCCCTTCACTACAGCCCAGTGAGACCCAGCTGGGCCTTCTCTCCCCCGTTAACTGTAACATGGTAAATCTGTGTGGTCTCGAGCCACCAAGCTTGTGATGTTTGTTACAGCAACAAACAAACATTAATACAGTTGTATTTCCACACTCATTACATTCACAGTTTTTCTTTACATAAAGTAATTCTTGGTTTTCAGGAAGATCTCATCAATTGGAGAAGCCTTTCCCAGATTCTGAAGGTATAAAAATGTGATGTATGAGTTAGACTGCTGATAAAATTGCAATCACGTACTGTTTTCAGGGGTTACTCTTTTCTATGAGTTCTTCTACATTCTATTATTTTCCACAGTTAGTGTCTGTAGACTTTTCTTTCTTTCTAGCTATGATATGAGATAAATTTTATCACAGAAAACATTGTCACATGCTCTCCTAAGGATCTGGACCTGAGAGAGTTATTTGATAACTGAGATCTCACCTGTAGGCCAAGACCCCCAAAAATAGCTACGTTTCCACCCAACCTAGTCTCACTGATGTAGTAAGTCTAACTTCTCACAGAAGTCTTCTCCACAGTCACTACATCCATAGTGTTCCTGTCCTAAATTAAGCTCTCCTCTGACATATACTGTGCAAAGGATTTGTGCTAAAGGTCCTTCCATGTTTCTAGCATCTAAGCTTTTTGCCCCTACATGATATCTGCAACATATAAGACATAATTTATCACTGAAGGTGTTGTCACATTCCCTGCATTTACAAAGTTTACTCTCTGTGATATTTCCTGATTATCTACCAAGGTCTGACTTCTTGGGAAAGGCTGTTCCACAATCACTACATTTTTACCCCCTATGAGCTCTCTCAGATTTAAGGGCTGAGTTCCTACTGGAGGCATTTCCATAGGCACCGTACTCACAGCATTCTGTTCCTGTATGAATTCATTCTCGTATAAACGACTCCCCAAGGATGATTTTCCCATCTTCAGCGCATTTATTGCTTTTACTCTTGAATGTGTTTCCTTATGTTTAATGAGGACTGACATGTGGGCAAACACTTTGCCACATTCACTGCATCCACATGGTCTCTCCCTCGTGTGAGTTCGCTGATGTTGAATGAGCTTAGACTTGCTTCTGAAGGCTTTCTCACACTCACTGCATTCGTAAGGTCTCTCTCCTGTGTGGATTCTTTGATGCTTGGTCAGGTCTGACTTAAAAAAGAAGGTTCTTCTACACTCACTGCATTCGTAAGGCTTCTCTCCTGTGTGAAGTCTCTGATGTGCAATGAGGTACGCCTTCTGGGAAAAGGCTTTCCCACACTCACTGCATCCGTAGAGTTTCTCTCCGGTATGAGACCACTGATGGCGCTTGAGTCGGCTCTTCCAAGTGAAGGCTTTCCCACATTCGCTGCATACATAGAGTTTCCCTCCTGTATGAGTTCTCTGATGTAGCATGAACTGTGACTTTTTGGAGAAGACTTTTCCACATTCACTGCATTCATGAAATTTCTCTCCTACACATGTTTTCGGATGGTCACTGAGCTGTGATTTGGTGCCACTAGGGTTAACACATCCTTGGTATTTAATTCCAGAAATCGTTTTATCATGCTTCACGTGGACAGGTGACTTCCCATAACCACCAGACACATCAGAATCCTTTCCTGGGTATCTTCTATTCTGGATAACACAACCTAAAGGAGGCGTCAAAGTTTTACAATGAGAGTCAAACATATTGCCTCTTTGTGTTAAAGGAACAAGATTTTTGCTTAAATTGGAATTATTTCCAAGCACATAACTTTGCTGACATCTTTCCAAACTTTTAAGCTTGTTTTGGTTTTCTGAGTGCCACTGCATGTGGTCAATCGCCCAAATTTCTTCTAGGAAAAAGAACAATAAAAAAATCCATAATCATTTTAGGAGGAAAAAAGGGTACAAACATGCCATGGTTTGGGCTATGGAAATGTACCCTATGCTCTGTGAAAAAAAAAATTATATAT
>NW_006922352.1:805693-807868 GCF_000298275.1 Orycteropus afer afer
TTTAACTTCCAAGAGAAAACTTTGTCACATTTACTGCAGCCATAGAATTGCCCTTTTCTACCATGTTCTGAAAAATTAGTGACTTTGTAATGAAGGCTTTTTGACCCTGACTGCATCCATATGGCTCTCTCCTGTATGAGTTCGCTGAGTACTAAGCTGGGTTTATTGGAAAAGGCTCTCCTACAATCACAGCATTCCTGGGGTTTCTTTCTTGAGACATCGTCATGAGTGACTTACAAGCATTCGCTGCACATTCATTGCACCCATACAATTTCTTCCCTAATGGAGTTGTTGAAATTAGTGAGTTCTAACTTCGGGATAAAAGTCAAAGTACCTGCAGTGGAATTAGCTAGGTATCAAGAATAGGTCAAAAAGAAAAGATTTTTTTTTTTTTTCATTTACTGTAAAGAACATTAATTAGACAATTAATGAAATTTGAATAAGCTGTGTACATAATAATACTTATTTTCTAAGTTTGATCACTATATTCTGGTTATGTAAAAGAATGTCTTTATGTATAGGAAATACACACTGAAGTATTTAGGGATAATGAGTTTAGAAAAACATCTGTATCTGAATATATTAATAGATAGGATGTGATAAAGCAAATATGGTAAAAAAAAATATATATATATATATTACCCTCTAGAGATCTTAGAAGAGGATATGCAGGAAATTTGTGTATGACCTTGGAAATGTTCACTTAGTCTTAACTACTGAGGAGCAGCCCTGGTGGTACAGTGGTTAAGTGGTCGGCTGCGAACCAAAAGGTCAGTAGTTCAAGTCCACCAGCCACTCTGCAGGAGAACGATGTGGCATTCTGACTCTGTAAAGGTAACAGCCTTGGAAATCCTGTGGGGGAAGTTCTACTCTGTCTTACAGACTTGCTAAGTTGGAACTGACTTGGTAGCAATAGGGCTGTTTTTGGTGGTGGTTGTGGTTAAGCTATTAAGAAATAATATATTTTTTTTCAAAAATAGAAAAGGAATAAAAAAGAAAGATGCTTATGAAGATATGTTCAAGTATGTTCCTAGGAGCACTACTCGTAATGGCCTGAATGTACACGGGAAAAATTGTGTTACATTCACACAACAGGATCCTACACAGTACTGTGGTACTCTTTATCCAGTTTCTGAATGCAGTGTGTTGGTCATAAAAATGCACCATGTTGTACTATATGAACGATTTGTATACTTCTCTGTGTGTACATTGCATGTATTTATGTTTGTTATAGATTGTGTTCACCCCTAAATAAAAATAATCACATTTGGGAATAAAATTTTCTTTGTTATCTTTATGAGGTCAAATCATTACAGGGCCCTGGTTCACAAGAAGGAGTCTTGGTGGCAAAGTGGTTAAGCACTTGGGGGCTAACTGAAAAGTCATTGGTTCGAACTCACCAGCCACTCTGTGAAAGATGTGTCAGGCAGCTTTCATAAAGATTACAGCCTTGGAAGTCCTACAAGGTAGTTCCACTCTGTCCCATACAGTTGCTATGAGTCAGAATCAACTGGACAGCAATAGGCTTGGTTTTTGGGGTTTGGCAGCAGAAGGGTTAAGCCCTCAGCTGCTAATTGAAAGGTTGGGAGTTCGAACCCATCAGAAGTATTTCTGTCACAATAGCACTAAGAAACTAAGACACAGCCCAAAGTCTGGTGTGATGACTTAGCTGGTAAGTGAATGGCTGAATGGGCCTCACAGAATCGAATCTTACCTTCTTTCTTCTCTTACTAAAAACCATGGAGCTAGAGAATAACGTTAATACAGTATGCTCCTTTTAGTGCATGAAAGGGAGTAAAAGAACTCTATGCATTTCTGTAAACATGACATGGGGGCAGCGTCTGATCCCCTCTAACTTCACAAGGGGAAAAGAGAATTGAGTTAAACAGCTCAAGGCTCATTCCATTCCTATGAGGCAGAGGTCAGAAATGCCTCCTCTCTCTCAACTTCTTACCAATTCTGACACCATTCCTCCCAGGGCTCTCTACTTCTCTGCTGGGTTTGAGAATTTGTTACAATGGCCACACAGAACTCACAGACCATACTCAACGATTATGGGGCTTATTAGGGAAGTAACAGGATACAACTCAGGATTAGAATCAATCTAGAAGTAACAGGACCAACTCAGAATACAGTTCTCACTCAGGACAGTTTCTTCTCACCCTCTGCTGCCGG
>NW_006922352.1:811593-812614 GCF_000298275.1 Orycteropus afer afer
CTTTCCAAACAGGACCTTACAATATGGAGACAGAAGTAGAAATAAATACTAATTACTACTGGGAAGAACAAAAAAAGAGGAAAATCTGATCTAAGAATGTAGACTATGGATTCATTAATCCAATATTCATTTACTGAAAGGGTCATGCCTGGGATATTAAACTTAAAAAAAGAAACAAAACAAAACACTGCTGTTGAGTCAATTCCCACCCACAGTAATCCCATAGGACAGAGCAGAGCTTCCCATAAGGGTTTCAAGGCTGTCAATCTTTACAGAAACACTCCCACATCTTTCTACCACTGGGAAGCTGGTGGGTTCAAATGACTGATCTTTTGTTAGCAGCCAAGTTCTTTAACCACCATGCCACCAGAGCTGAGGACATTAAAGTGACTAATTCTCTATTTTCATTGAACTGTCATTCTAGTTGAAAAAAATCAACAGGTAACCAAAGAAATAAGAAAAATAAAGACTGTGAAAACTGGTATGCAGGAAGGGATAAGAGCAGTAGTAGGTCTATTTAGATAACACAATTATCCATGATAGTTGACATCAAAGGACGTGATGAGTCCTGTTATGTAAAGGACTACATGAGGAACAAAACAAGAGGAGAAAATATCCAAAGCAAAAATGCTGAGGGAGAGAAACTTGGGCATGATTAAGAAATGTAAGGCTGGTGTACCTGGAAAATCCTGAGCTTGATGAAGTAGGAATAGCTAAGACTGGAAAGGTTGGCAGAATTGAGACAAACACATCTTATAAGAAGGCTTCGGTAGAAATCGCAATTAGGCTAAGAATAATGGTAGTAAGCCACTCCCCATTTTTTGGCAGAAATACCACATGTTCTGAATTGATATTTTCAAAGGTCACATGACAATATGATAGAGAATCAGAGAGGAAATTGCAGAAGAGAATACATATGAGGCTATGGTAGAGTTCAGACAAGAGCCAGCAGTAGCTTGTGCATGACTGACTGCCATGGAGAGGAGAAACACAGGATATACACGGGAGGAGAAAAAGGCAA
>NW_006922352.1:814869-816377 GCF_000298275.1 Orycteropus afer afer
TGAGAGTTTAAATCTTCAGTATTATGGGATAAAGAATTACTGTCCCCCACAAACGTGGTCTGTGTTCATGGCTGCGAGGAAGTAACTTCTATATTCTTATAATTTCCCAAGTGACTGGAGTGTTTGTATTATTCATGGAGGGCTCCAGACCACACCTGAGAGTATATGGTAACAAGATGACTCAGGATGGAAGCTGGCCCCACCAGAAGGAACCACCATATGGTAACAGCATAACGGTCAAGAAGGGGATGGGGGCTGCAGATTTCATTCAATCCCATGGCCAATGCTTCAACCCATCATGCATACATAATTAGACCTCAATAAAAACCCCAGACACCGAAGTCTGGGTGAGCCTCCTGGTTGTGACGAACACCGAGGAGCTGGGAGAATTCAGTCCCTGAGAGTGGGGACCCTGTGTCATAGGCTCTTGTAGACCCCGCTTATGCCTCTTCCTTTGTCTCCTCTGTGTGATGATAAAACTCGAGGTATAGCACTTTCCTGAGTCCCGAGTTACTCTAGGGAATTATTAAACCTGAGAGGGATTGGAACCACAAATTTATAGCCAGTTGGTCAAAAGTATGCATATACTGGGTACAAAAGTATGCGTGTGACTTTATGGCAATTTTTACTTATGTCAAGTGTCCATTTAGAAGGCCCCACCAGAGACCGGAGAGCTTAGGCCGATGCAGGAATTACCCTTTTAACTGAGAATCAAGTAAAAGCTGTGGAAGCAAGCACATGGGAAGAGAGGGGGGTAAATGATAGAGCGCCCCGAGCATCAAGCTGTGTTGTTTTTACATGAACTGAGGTAAGAGGGACTGTCAGGAAAGGAAATCAGCCCTTTGAGGTGGGATTTCAACAGTGCTGAGGGCGAGGGGAGCTGTGGAAGCAGATAGGGACGACTTCATAGCAATGAACGTGGAGAAGAGGAAGTGAGACAGCCACAAAAGAAAAGAAGACAGGGATGGCGGGAAAATGGAACCACACAAGAAACCAAGGTTCCACATGAGACAGACTGATCAGATCCAGAAAAGAGAAAAGAGTGATATCGTCCTTTAATAACAGGCAAGTAGAAACAGCTCTAATAAAACAACAGAGATGTTGAAAGTGCTGATTAGCTTTTGGGGCGCCTGCTGCAAGCAAAGTCCAAACCTTCACTGACCAACTGGGATTTTGGTGTGACTTCTGCCCACTGTCTTGGCTGTCACTCACCTGGACTGGTCCAGCAACGGATCGCTCCCGCCATTATCCATGGTGGTTCCCCTTGCTCCAACTTGAAGATTGCATTTGGTTTGGTAGCTGGATACCCTGCAAATGGAAATCACTGACTTGGCCCCAAATATGCATGCTTGGGGAATAAATGGAAAGTGGACAAAGTTCTATTGCAGGGATCACGTTATTTGTACTTTGCTAAGTAAAAACCTTTTATTCAGGAGAATCAAAGTCTATGACCCACAAGGCTTTAGTCTAAACACTGAATATTCACGGAGCCCTTCAGATTTCACCCA
>NW_006922352.1:817377-823844 GCF_000298275.1 Orycteropus afer afer
AAAAAAAAAACCCACTGGAATATTACCTAATCCCAAACACTACATCTTCCCAATACCACACAGGAAACAACACATATACTAACAAGCCATGTCACGGTGTACAAAAGCCCAGAGAGACAAAAGTTTACACAATCGCTGTGCAGGATGCACCACCTCACACAGTAACATCTCTACACAGCAGTATGTTGCCAAAGAACTTCCTTCTGTCTTTACACAGTTACACAAGGCCCCGCCCCAACACCAGCACATACCATACATGGGAAAAAAGCCTCCCAAAAACCCAAAAGGCAGGAAATATAAGGGGTACTCATATATACCATGGGTTACGAAAGAGTTAAATCTCACATGCAAACGTACCATTTGAGTCATTGAAAATACAGAAATCAAAACAAAAGTACTTGGCTATGACATCATTTTTTTAACCTGGTTAAGCAAGGACAGAGGGAACACTGTCCTATCTGTCCTCTAAGCTTCTATGAAAGAATGGAACGTGGGGCTGTCTCTACCAGAACACTAACAAAATCGTGGGTGGGAGACTTCTTCCTGCAGCCCAGTCCTTCTCCTGGACCATTTAGACTCTGTTCCTAGCAAAGTCACACCATCAGAAGGCTCTCTTGTCGAGCCAAACCACTGCTGAGCAATATTTCCAACTCACTCAGCTTACTCTGCGCAATTTTTAAGACCCAAGTAAAATGTTCACTTGCCCTTGTTATTGCAAATCACGTAACTTTTTTTGTGTTTCTCTTGTTATTGTGACTGCCAAGAAAAGTACACACAAATTCATAGCCAAAGCAACTCAGAGTCCTACAAGGACTATGTCCAATGTTAAGAACTTTATAAGAGCCCTATGGCTCATCTGAATCAAGATGTCTAAGCATCCACAAATCCACTGGGAAACAAGATACCATGATCAAACAAACCTCACCTGGGCCTTGGTCATTTTCTGTTCTTAAGGACGAGTAAGTCTAAGGTGTGTTCTGTCTTCCCTGGACCACCTCCGTGGAAGCTGTGGGAGATGTCTCAGGTCAGTCTGTTACCAGAAGCAATGATCTCCCAAGCTGGGGACCTCCTCCTTCTTCTATCACTTAATATGCCTTGATCCTGGAGACCAGAACCTGTGGATTCAAGAGCAAATTCAATTATAAGGAGACATACCCCTGGTCCACACTCCTGGCCTCTCTTCCCATGAAGACTTACCCTAACATAATACCCCAGTATCTCATCTGTCTCTCCATATAACACCATGGAAACTTTTACTTCACAGGGCAATCTCCAAAGGAAGATATGGAATATGTGAATAAGCAAGAGGAATGCCTTTTTTTTTTCCCCATAGTAAAGTTGAAAGTCTGTGGATGTAAAAAACGAATTTGGAAACCCAAATCAGCTCAAGGTCTTACCCGCTGACAAGATCAAACACAGACTAACTTTAGGAAAGACAACATAGAAAAATATGATGTATCTTTCTAGATACATGTATATTTGAAAGTCCAAAAATAAGCATGAGTACAATGTAAAATTTTAGGATACTGGTTACTTCTGGAAAGGAAGAGCAAAGAATGGAATTGGGACTTTAGCTGCAGCTGTAATACTTTGTTTTTCTTTCCAAAAGGAAAAAGAAATGATGTAAAGCAACGTAAAATGTAATAAAAGAAAAATGAAATACTGTATATGCCCAACTGAGAGGCAGTGCCATATTGAAAGCATTCCACGAATCATGGACATGTTCACATCAACGCCATTCTCATTTCTCACTGGAATGACCATAAACCAATGCAATGAAAAAATCAAATAAAAATGATCAGTATCAAGAAAAGGAAAAATGAGAGAGTAAGCAAAAGAAAATATAAAAGATAAGATTTAGGTGTACTGATAAAGAATTTTAGAAAGAAGACTGGGCAATCTACTTCCCTAGAAATGTCACCTCAGAAACCCAAGGAGCGGTCGCTATGAGTCGAATGGACTTGACAGCAGTGAGTTTGGTTTTTCCTTTTTTAAAAAAATAAAGAATTAGCCAAATGAGAAGTTAAAATCCAGCTAATGGAATACTACATAATCAGTTAATAGCATAATCCATATTTACTGAAATAAAAAGAGGTGCATAATATATAGTTAATGAACAGAGCACATTACTTGTTTTAAAGTAATTGTGTCAAGAAAGTAATGATGCATACATATGTATAATACGACCCTGTACTTCAACTAAAGTTGAAGAAATACATCTATAACTGTGTAGATATGTATCTCTATCTCTCTCTCTCACACACACACACACTCTTACAAAAGGAAATACACGATCGTAAATTATTGTGGCTGGGTATTAGATTGGAAAGTGAATTTTAGCCTTTAATAAGCATGTAAGAGTTTAAAAAGATTTTTGAGATAAAATGCTAAATTAAAAAAAAGAGATCTCCACTAGAAATAAACTTAAGGATGGTGCCAAATCACTCCACTCCACAGTCTTAGGTACTTTGGGGAGCAAGGAAGGAAGGGAGGAAGAGAACACGTCACTTGTCCACAGGATGGCCTGCCTTCTGGATTCATCTGTTTCTCAACGTGACTTATCTGATTGCTCTTCTCCACTTCTCTCCACTCCCAGCTTTTCCCGTCTTTGAACTTAACAGGTTTGATTCGTTCCCTGTTCAGTTTTTATGGCAAGAATTCTTCAAATGGTGCTATGTACCTCCTTCTGCAGCATACAAGCAGCAGCAGGCTGTAGAAAATGGTGTCAGGGCGTCGACTTCCTTGTCTAACTTCACAAGGAGAGGAGAATCACCAGCAGCAGGAGCAAAGGCTGAGCTCTATGAGGTGGAGGTCAGATGGGCCACCACCCTCCAACGTGCTCACCGATTTCGACACCAGCCGTCCCTCCCGTAGCACTGCTTCTCTGCTGGCTTCACCATGCATTGCAATGACCACACAGAAGTCAGACAACACTCGTGATTATTACAGGAAATAACAGATTACGATGCAGGGTCAGGAATGACTCAGGATACAGTTCTTCAATCAGAACTTCTCACCCACACCCATAGGTAGGCCTCTTTATCTGGCCCTTGGCCTCCTGGCCCCTCAGTGCTTGGCCAGGCCTCTGCCCCATTCCGACTAGAGGCACAAAGCTCTTCAGCTCTGCCAATAAGTGTCTGCAGGCACCACACACTGCTCATAAGCCTCTTGCCCAAAGGCACTCAGTTCTCCTACTCCAGGAGTTGGCATGTCCACTGTAGCCACCTTATGGGCTAGGAAGACCACTGTGCCATCTTGTGCCAGCCTCCTGGCTCTGCTACTACTATTTATCTGTCTTTCTTCTCACCGTCTTGTGTAGACTCCAGTACTACAGCTCTCTCTCTGTTTCCTGGGTCTAGGAGGTTCTCAGCACAGGGACTCTGAATCCAAAGGGCACATTTCACTCCCATCTCTTCTTCTTGATAGTAGTGAGGTCCCCTTTCCACCTCTGGGATGGCTCATTTTAAGCCTAACAGGATGTCAAAACTGGCCAAGCCTGTCACACACCTTATATGCATCAATAACAAGCTGTCCAATCCCTATGGTGGGCCACAAGAACTTTATTTTGCATAGTCCCACCAAATCATTTTGTAGGAGTCACAAGTTCATGGCAAGAAAGGCCATACAAAAGTGATCCATTGTACCATGTAGGCAAAAAAAAAAAAAAAGGAAGGGGAACTGTGATGGAATGTGAGAGGTGTTAACATGCAAAGGCAGTGCATGTACGTTATTGACACCATGTTCCAAACGATATAACATTAAAGGACAACTTTGAGATGATCATAGAAACTGAATATGGACTGAAGGTTTGACGAAAGTAACTTGAGATGTGCTGTTGCGTCAGTTTTGACTCACAGTGACCCTATGTGACACATGCTGATGTTTCTGAATATTCTAAGTGCATTTGAGGAAAACTGTTGGAGGGAGTGTTTTATACTGGTTAAGTGTGTTAATCTTGTTATTTTAACTTTCTCTAGTTGATACCATGCCCAGAGGAAGATCTGTTTTGGCAAATCAAGTTTTATTGGAACACAGCTACTCCCATTTGTGTATGTATTCTCTATGGCTACTTTCACATGACAGTGGCAGAGCTGAGTAGTTAAGGAAAGTAAACATCTGACCTGAAGAGTTCAAAATATTTACAAAAGAAGTTTTCTGACTCCTGTTAATGCACAGCATTCTAGGTTTTTGTTTGTTCGTTTGGTTTGCTTGTTCTAGCAGTTAATGAAGGGAGTATGTGAAGAAACTTCCATTATGACTGGGGATTTATAGTTTCTCCTTGTATTGAGCACACCCTATACCCCAGCAACCCTACTCCTAGGTATATGTATCTATATATATATCTATATCTATCTATCTATCTATATATATATACACATACACACATACATGATATAACTTTTACGCAGAAAAAGTCACACAAAAAAATATTCACAGTAGCATTACAAATAATAGCCATGACAAGGAAAAATCTAAATAGCCACCAAGCCAGAACGGAGAAACAAACTGGGGTATAATCATACAATGGAATGCTAAATGACAACAGCTAGAAATGCAGTACTGTTACATGCACCAATTCACACGAATGTCCCAAACAAAATAATGAAAAAAAGGAAGCCAGACACCAATGACCATGTACCTTATAATTCCATTTATATAAATTTCAAAGCCAGGCAAATCCATATTGATATTAGAAGTTAGGGTAATAATTACCTCTGGGTAGGAGGATGGAGATGAGGATGAGATGGATATTCTAGGGTGCAGTATTGTTCTATGTTATTAATTAGTATTATACTTGGCTGAAGATACTCAAAAAGGTTGCAGCAGTACATGAACAAGGAATTTCCAGAAATTCAGGCTGGATTCAGAAGAGGATGTGTAACAAGGGATACCACTGCTGACGTGAGATGGATCTTGGCTAAAAGTAGAAAATACCAGAAAGATGTTTACCTGTTTTTTATGGACCACACAAACGTATGTGACTCATAGCAAATTACGGGTAACACTGCCAAGAATGGGAATTCCAGACACTTAATTATGCTCCTACGGAACCTGTACATAGACCAAGAGGCAGTCGTTCCAAAAGAACAAGTGATACTGCATGGTTTAAAACCAGGAAGGGTATGTGTCAGGGTTGTATCCTTTCACTGTATTTATTCAACCTGTATGCTGAGCAAATAATATAAGTAGCTGAACTGTCTGAAGAAGAATGCAGTATCAGGACTGGAGGAAGATTCATTAACAACCTACAATACGCAGATGACACGTTGCTTGCTGAAAGTGAAGAAGCACTTACTGACGAAAATTAAAGACTATGGCTTTCAGTATGGATTACACCTCAACATAAAGAAAACAAAAATCCTTACAACCAGACCAGTAAGCAACATCATGATAAATGAAGACTGAAACTATCAGGGATTTCATTTTACTTGGGTCCGTAATCAACGTTCATGGAAACAGCAGCAGTCAAGAAATCAAATGATGTATTGAACTGGGCAAATCCACTATAAAAGACCTCTTCAGACCATTAAAAAGGAAAGGGGTCACTTTGAAGAGGAAAATGCACCTCACTAAAGACTGGGATCCAAAAGCTGGACTATGAATAATGAAGACAAAAGAAGAACTGATTTGAATTGTGGTGAAGAATACTGAGCATGCCATGGACTGCCAGAAGAACAAACCTGTCTTGGAAGAAGTACAGCCTGAAGGCTCCTTAGAAGCAAGGGTGGCGAGACTTCATCTCAAAGTACTTTGGACACAGTTGCATCAGGAGGGATCAGTCCCTAGAGAAGTATACCATGCTTGGTAAAGTAGGAGGTTAATGAAAAAAAGGAGGACCCTCCACGATGTGGACTGACACAGTGGCTGTAACAACGGGTTCGAACAGCAATGATGGTGAGAATGGCGTCAGGTCTGGGCAATGTTTCATTCTATTGTATGTAGGGTCGCCAGGACTTGGAACCATCTTGACTGCACCTAACTACAACAGTGTTATACTTGAAACAAACTGTAACAATAAAACAACTACAGATCAATTTTACTTATAATTGCAAATCTGAACAATTTTTAAAATTATTTTATTATTAAAAATGTCAAGAGAAAAGAATATAATTAAAGCCCAGGTACAAAAGAAAAGAAAGAGTAGTTTGTAAAATCCAACCCACATCTCCATCAGGCAACTTCAACAATGATCAAACCTAATACTGGTTTATCTTTACCACTCCTCACTTCCCGCCATCACTGGATTATTGAAAGCAAAGCCAAGGCATCTTCCTAGATGAAAAAATATTAAATGTTAGCAAATGGAATTCAGCCTTATATTAAAAGAACTAAACATTATGGACAAGTATGTTTTTTTCTCCTAGGAATGTAAACTATTAGGAAACCAAGCAATTTAAAATTTTTAAATGTTGAAGAGGAAATAATTAAAAATATAAAAATAACTTTTACAGTAAAAAAAAGTCCCT
>NW_006922352.1:824864-836742 GCF_000298275.1 Orycteropus afer afer
CTGGTGGGTTTGAACCGCCAGTCTTCTGGTTAGCAGTCAAGTGCCTTAGGCACTATGCTACCAGAGCTCCTTTATGGAACATAGCTACAACTATTCATAAACAGATTAAAAAAAAAAAAAATCAGGCAAATTGTACTATGTAACTGGTTCGACAGGACATTAGATATTAAAAAATAAATGTATAAAATGATAGCTATGCTTAGGTATGTACCAAAAGAACTAAAACCAAGAAGAACAACAACAACAACAAAAAGAACGCAAACAGAAAACTGTACATAGTCACTGCAGCACTACTCACAAAAGCTAAAAGGTGGAAACTAGCCAAACACCCATCTACAGAGGAATGAATACACTGTATGCTCTGTGCATACCACGGGCTACTACTCAGTCACACAGAGAAATGAAGTCCTGTGCATACAATGTGGATGAACCATGAAAACCTGCTGAGGAACACAAGTCAGTAACAAAAGGACAAATATTGTCCGGTCACACGTCCATGAAACAGGCGGCTGTGCAGACATCGAACCCCCTCAATAGTTTCCTGGAATCGGAGGGAGGGGAAAAAGCAGATTCCTGGCTTAGGGGACACCGAGATTCGTTTCGTGGTGGAGGAGTAACTTGGAAAAATATTGCTGGTGGGTGTGCAGCATGATAAACGTAAGCAGTATCACTGCACTGGACGCGGAGAAATGACTGAATTGGCCAAATTTTTGTTGGATATATTTTATCACCAAAAAATACATAACCAATATCTAGACACATGATCTGAATAATAATAATAATAACTGAAGCCTACTAAATATATACAGAACAGAGTAAGATTTTGAATGTGTGGGATGATGAGGACGGCGTTACTTGGGTGGGAAATAAACCTAAAAAGAAATTCAAAATCCGACTGCACAGTAAAGGTGGAGAGAAGAGGGCCTATATGATAAAAACAATCCTTAAAAGCAAGCATACGATCAAACAATCAACCCTGACAGCCGCACCGCTCTCATCTCCAGCCACGGACACCCCAACGCAGGCACCGCCCACACGCTACTCGAACAGAGCCCCCGACTTGTCCCAACACGAAGACCCACGAGCTCCCCCTACACAGGAACCCCGACAAGGCTCCCCGAAATGATCCTTCATCACAGAACCACCCCCCACCCCACTCCACGGAGAACTCCCACTCCCTGCCCACCAGCGACCCCGACGCGCTCTCCGTGACCCCTAGACACGCCCAGAATCCCTAAGCGACCTGACAGACGAAGGCTGCTTCTTGAAGACAGGAGAGGAATTACCGAACTTCTCTAAACACTTTCCTGCCGTCACGCCTCCGCGGCAGCCTACACCCTCAGCCGCTCTGTGGATGGCGGTCGAGGAGAGCCACCTGGCGTCTTTCCAGAAACTCGGCATCTGGTTGCCCGGCCTCCCTTTATGACGTAATATAGGCGCGCCCCGCCCCCGAGTACGTGCTGGGAACGGCCATTTTCCGAACAACAGCCGTACATCCCCCTTCCACGCCTTACGCATAACGCACCACACAGTGCGACGCCGCTGAAAACCATCTATTTTGATCCATTTCAACGCTAACGCCACCAGTGGGCCTCCACTTTACAAAATACGCCAAGGGCGCTAAACTGCGCAGTTTCTCATCGACTAATGCCTAACACGATGTCTCTGCAGGCTTTGGGGAGAAGATGCGGGAACGCAGTTCAGGAACCTGGAGTCTAGGAAGGGCCAGGAGAAGTCAGAGTGCCAACAGCTCTTGGAGGGAACCGGTTGACATCCTGGCAAACCTGGCTGCGGGGAGCTTTTTGGATGAAGTTGCATTTGATGCTAGATTCAGATTTAGAAAAAAATGATACTGTCTGGGGAACACGTCACAGAACTGGCTGAACAGTGGGATAAAACAATTCTGAGCTCTGGCATAGAGGAGCACAAGGACGTAGAAAGAAGGGATGTTCTGAGGCGGCGACAGAGGCGGGGCCAGGGGGGAGGCGTGGCTTTTTCCGGGTCTGCGCAGAGCCAAGAAGGGAGCAGCTTGTTGTGCACAAAGGTGAGAAATGCTTGGAATCGGAAGCTCAGGTGAAGTGATTCCGTTCAATATTAAGAACTGATTAAAATGATAATTTACTCGGGCCAAACCTGCTCCCGTAATTAGAGAGCAAAGCTCAGGGCTGTGAGTCAAGACTTGTTCTGCACACTGAAAATACAGAAGCTGTAAACACAGACCAAAAATGCTCCCTTGCCCAGAATTTAAAATTGTGCGTGGGGAGATTTCATGTGAAATTGCTAATTGGATTTGTTCCTCACAGCAAGATATTGTGATCCCCACCTACAATTAGACCACAGAAGTCAAGAAAGGTCCTTCATGGGACCCTTCACCTACTCTTTCCTCCAAATCTTACTCACATTGTAACTACCCAATAAATGGCCCAACTAAAAAGAAGCAGAGATTAAGGAAATAAAATAACATTGTTGGTCAATATAACATGTATGCCTTGTATGTGGAGAAATAATTCATTATACACTTCTGTTCAGTGTACAATCAAGATAATATCTAGAAGAAACTGTACTAAAATGCAATATGAGGAAACATTCTTTTTCAGGGTGTTTTTGGCATTTGCATCTGTCACAGGATATGTAAAGCCCAGACCAGAGTATCTGTTTCTGTTATAAGCCATTTCTAATCACCTGGTGCCACTGGTCCAGTATCTTCAACTTTCCAGCTAAATGCAGGGCCTTCCTACCAAGGAATCTGCCCCATAACCATCTGGGACCTATCTTTCTTGCTGACAGAGCAGTCTTTATAGGCAACTTGTGCCTCAGAAGGAAAGGAGGAACGTGTCTAGATTCAGTGCATCTCTGCACAGTGCACCACCCCCATGTTCACTCATGTCATGGACCCAATTTGCCATCTCAAGGGAGCACATCAACATGCCCATTTGCTGATTTCTACTACCTTCCAATCTAGGAAAGAGGTTGGTCAGATTGGCGTTGTCATATCCTAAAGTGTCCTTAAATTCCCAGAGTACTATCCATAGGCCGATGCCCCACACAGGTGCCCTATTAAAATTCCAATTTACTATCACCCATATGCCTAACCAAGGAGCTCTGGTGGCGTAGTGGATAAGGCACTTGACTGCTAACCAGAAGGTCAGTTGTTCAAACCCACCAGCTACTCTGCAGAAGGAAGACAGGGCAATCTACTTCTGTAAAGATTTATAGCCTCAGAAACCCAATGGGGGTCACTATGAGTTGGAAACAACTCAATGGCAGCAGGTCTTTTTTTTTTTTTTGTATATGCCTGACCATATAATCAGGCCACTGGCCACTCCCCATGAATCAGTAAAAATCCAAATGTATGAGCTCTTGCCATTGCTTAATTTTTTCATCACAACCAGGAAGAAAGCATGCAGATCAACCCACTGAGCTGACCTTCAATCAAGGTCTTTCCATCCGCTAGTCTTAATGCAGCAGCTTTCAATAATATTACAAAAGGCCCATGTACACTGGAACTGCCATTCATGTTTGTGAACTGAGCAGCCTCCCCCTGGTTACTAGAAAGCTGTTCGCAGGGCACTGTCCCTGTGGCAATGGAATCTGGCAGCTTCTAAGATGGTGCCAGTATAGGACTACAAGAAAAGAGGCTACCTGCTTGTGGAAACAGTGGGTGACTCCCTGCACCCTCCCAATAGCTTGTTCTTGTATGAACCATTTTCATTTCATTATGCAACAATTCTGGGCACCACCTTCCTTATTAGTGTTTCTCTAACATCACCCAAGACACCATGGGTATTTCAGGTCTCGTGATGATTTTATGTCTTTCTATCATGAAGGTAGTCTCAATCAACATCAAATAGCAGGCGAGTAACTGCCCTTCAAATGGTGTGTATCATGCTGCAGCATCTGGAAGCTTTCTAGTTCAGAATCCCAATGGTTGCTGTAGGATAGTGTTCACGAGTTTTTGCCAAAAACTCCAGTCTGCATAAGCCCATGTGGCAGACACCTCCACAATCATGTCTGAATGTGGAACATAAGGGCCTAAATGCAAGGAGAGTGAGACTGCTTCCTATAATTCACACATAGCCTGCAGTTGGTTAGGCCCCCGTTCAAAGGCAGTTTCCTTCTGAGTGGTTTTATGGACAAGCCAGCAATATTTCCAGACATTCTCCAAAATCCAAAGAGACCAAACAAACATTGGGCCTCCTGCTTAGTCATGGGGATAAGCAGTGACAGCAATTTACTCTTGGTTGCCTATGGAATGTCACAGGTGGCTCCTGCCCAAGTTATTTCCAAGAATTTCACTGTTTTGGGTAGGGCTCGGGATTTATTAATGAGCTTCTGATGGTTATGTGGGCCACCAATATATTCAAATCCGCCTGATCTTCAGTGTCTGGTATTAACATAATATTATCATTTAATACACCATCATACTTGAGATTTGCACCACATCCAAATCCCTTCCTATAACTATGACACTAAGCTGGTGAATTCAAGTAATCCTGTGGCAATACATTGAAATAAATTTGTGTTCCTTCCCACATGAAAGTAAACAGTAGCTGGTTCTTTTCTGAGACTGGGATCAAGAAGCCATTTGCAAGATCAATCACTGAGTACCAGTTTTTGCTGTATTTTCTGCACCACTGATACCATGTCTGGAACAACTGAAGGCACTGGCGGCACTACTTTATTTATTTAGTTGACCATCAACCTCCATGAGCCATTTGCCTTTATCACAGACCATACAGGGTTGTTATACAGAGAATTTGTTGGCACCAATAATCCAGCCTTTAGCAAGTCTTTATCAAATTTGTAATCTCCTTTCATCCACCAGGTATCTTGTAGTTTCAAATTCACAACCTGAGTGGCTTCCGCCATTTCTAATGGTTCCTATTCAGCACATCCAATCAATACTGGTGCAAGGGGAGATTTACATGCTTTCAGTTTTACAAGTAGAGCGAGTGCTCCCCAACTAGACATTATATCCATGTAAATAATACATTCAGGTAAAAGAGATGCAACCACTTCATACAAGATCTGTTCACAATCTTCCAACTCTCATCCAAATTTTCACCATACTCCCATCAACCATTACATCCCCTATCTCCCCAGTCTAACCTTAGGCTCCCTCAAGACTTTACTGACAGGTTTTAGAATTACAGTACAGTGGTTGTGTCAAGCAGCACCAAGACAATCTCTTCCCTATTCCAAGGCTATGTGATCCACATATATGCATATGGCATTGGGTCTTCTCCTGGGGGCTGGACCAGAAGACCCTGGTCCCCTCATCAATCCTTTTGATCAACTAGCTTCAAACGTACCAGGTGGACCTTCCATCATTAAATTCCTTCTGACTGGGATGATTATAATGGACTTAATTTTGGCCATTTTAATGTTGGGAGACCAGTAGGAGTTTCCTTGGTCTACCCGACCTTTTGTAGAGCTGCATTAGTGCCTTTGTCTCAACTCCCATCAATGTGTTGTTGTTATATGCTGTCGAGTCAGACCTGACTCATAGCTACCCCTCTTTGGGTCTCCGAGGCAGCATCACTATGGAAGTAGATTGCCCGATTGCCCAACCTTCCTTCCGAGGAGTGGTTGGTGGGTTTGAACCACCAGCCTTCTGGTTAGCAGTCAAATGCCTTAGGCATTACGCTACCAACTCCATCAATATCTGCTATATTCATCCATTTCTTGTTGTTATGTGCCGTCAAGTCAGACCCGACTCATAGCAACCCCTCCTTGGGTTTCTGAGGTGGTATCACTACAGAAGTAGATTGCCCAACCTTCCTTCTGAGGAGTGGCTAGTGGGTTTGAACCACCAGCCTTCTGGTTAGTAGTTAAGAGTCAAGTGCCTTAGGCACTATGCTACCAGAGCTCCAATTGCATTTCTTAGTAACCATCTAAAAATCTCCATACTGCCAGGGTAAGTTCTTTCCTCATTGCCTCTTTCTGTTCACCTATGAATCATCCTTATGCTTCTTGTATCTTTGAGACCCACGTGGGGAAGCTGTGCCGACACATCCAACGTGGCTTCTCAGATTGTTGTTTTGTCTCGCAGTAGGAATGGTACAGTGGGGCCTATGTGGAAGGGGCTCCCTTCATTCCTGTATCTGCCTTGGGCTGTGTAAAGGGCACACACATTGAATGAATGTCCTGATCATCATAAAGCCATGGTTGGCATAAACAGGACATTAGCTTTTTATTCTGAAATGTTCTGTTGGGTATTTAGAGGGGGGGGATGGGTAGACTTCCTTCTCTGGGTAAAGAGGTCTCACCATACATTTTATCCAGTCCACCAGGCTGCCTATCTCCTCCAGGTTTTCCTGCTGTGTAACCAGGTCTTGGATCATTATTTGTGACTGGCCCATAGAGAGTTGTGGGTCTTCCATCAACCCACATATACTTCAGTTCTGCAGCACTCAGAACTAAAGACACTGCCCCTAAATTAGTCACAATCACAATCCATTTTAGTAAAGGTTTCTGATGATACTGATCTACAAACTGAAGCAACTCATTTACACTGTACTGCTTAGTTTTTATAATTTCTCATTTCATTCTATTCCCCTCCAGAAGTACCTTCTTGGTGACCAGTGGTTGTAGTAGTTCCTTTGTTCAAACACAATTTTTACTCTCTGACCAAACCAGATCTAGGTTTGGTTCACTGATACAATCCACCTGTACATTATTTCTCCCCCTGCCACTGCAGCTATTACTGATAAGGGAAACCAAGGAATTGTATGTTTTGCTCTTTCTTTATCACTCTATTTCCATGTGCCTCAAACTAGTCAATTCCTCAGGAGTTAAATCTGGCAATCCTAGGTGCCATGAATAGTTCTTGCCTTGGATAACTGTTGCAACATAATTCCTTCAATCCATGGGTGTATTTTTATCCCACCCACAAACTAAAGGTTTTTCATTCTCCCATTTATCCTGTGTTCTCCAAAACTACATACTCCAGAGAGTCTGGCCCATTTTAGCAAATCCCACCATTCTGACACCAACTAAAGGAGTATCTTTTAGAAGAATCAACACAAAACCAGTTCCTATAAGGCAGAGGTTAAAGACCCCACATATCCAACTTTTCCAAACTGTCATACCACTCCACTGTCTCTAACATCAACCACTATCCCTCCCCTCAGTACTCTACCCCTATCTTGGGTTCCATAATTTGCTGCCACATCTCACAGAACTCATAAGCCATTAAGGAAATGGCTCACACATTTGTGGAGACAGGCAAGTCCCAAATCTGTGGGTCAGTCATCAGTCTGGAGCCCGCTCCCAACATGGTTACAGGGGCTGATGAACCCAAATCCGCAGGTCAGACAGCAAGCCTCTGGCCCACAAGGCTGCGCAAGGCAGAGAATCTGATCAGATGACAGACTGCCTCTAGTTCCAAGAACCAGGGGTAAGTAAACGAGGAGCCAGATGCAGGACCCAGAGCGAGAGAGAACCCTGCCTGGGTATCATGTATTGGATGCACACATCACCCTCAACAAACTCTCCTAACTTGCACAAGGCAGCAGAAGGGTGTGAGGGGCGGCGACTGGGTTAAGGACAGTGACTTGAGTCACATCCTCCAGCAAGGCAGGGACTTAAGCTGCATCTCACCCTAATCCTGCCTCATTCACGTAACAGACAACTCACTCTAAAATGGGACCATTATCACAGGCACAAAGGCTAAGATTTACAACCTGTCACAAAACGGAGGGCTATGGCTATCAGGGCCTTATGAAATAATTCACTGCAGCACCCTTAACACAGTCCCATCCAATCATCTTGTGGGAGTTACAAGACCATGGGCAAAAGGCCATACAAAGAGAAAGTCATTGCCCTGCAGACAGATGATAGAATTACTAGCATATATTTTCTTCAGGTGTGTGGGACAAAGAACTTGATTAGGCCTTTGCCTCTGATACCTAAAAACAGCCCTTGGAATTTTCCAAGCAATCAAGGAGACTTTTGTTATTTTAAACAGCCAGGCAACACTTAAATGTGTCCAAATTAGTTGAAAGCCCCTAACAGCACAACTGACAATAAACCTCAGTAATGGAAGAGGCCATGATGCAATTAATCATTCATACTCTGATTCAACTTAGTCTGTCTACACATTGAGACCCCACTCATGCATATGCACTATTACCAAAGGGCCCTGCACATGCTATCATTGGGCATCCTAATTGGTAAGAACATCCATGAGTTTCTCCACCTCACATATGGAAAGGATGGGACATCCCTGGGGACAATAAAGATCTCCTGCCTGCACGTCTACCAAAGCACACCTGATGTGTGTCTTTGTTTGAATCCTCCTGGTTATAAAAGTAACTACATTTAGAAGCTCTCTGTGAATTCCTTTAGCCAATCCAAGGAACTAACACACCTACAGGGCCAGAGAGAGCCAGCACAGAATATTTGCATATTTGGCAGTCTGAAGGAGCAAGTTCTTTTACTTGTAAGACCTCATCTAGGTCCTTATAGTTAAGTGTAACATTTAGAGTGGCTGGTGATGAAGAATGGAAATGCAGTAATTCTAATTACTGGCTCTAATTCCACGTGGGAACTGGGTTCATGCCGATCCATACCACACAGTCAGCAACAAATGTGGGGTTAACCCACCTTGCCCCCTTGCCTATATAAGGGCTTTCTCTTTTCTAAGAGTTCTTCCACATTTTACCAAAAATGTTTCTCACTTTTCATGTATGAAGAATTTTCTTTCCCTATCTCTTAACCTATAATGAAGTAAAAATTTATCACTGAAAACATCACATTCTCTCCTAAGGTTGTGGACATGTGAGAATTATTTGACAGTACTTGAAAATGCACTTCTATTCAGTTTTCCCCACAACTCTACACTCCTACTCAAGGTGATGTGATAGATGTTTAATAACCCTGCCTTCCCACAAAAGGCTTCTTCACAGTTACTGCATCCAGTGTTCCTATCCTAAATCAGCAGAAAATGTGCAAGGGATCCTTCCATACCTTGTAGGAAGGCATTTCCCACATGCCAGGTATCTGAGTTTTTTTTTTTTTTTTTTTTTTTTCCTTCCCCGAAAAAGAACCGGAAAAACGAAAAAAAAAATTAATACAGAAGGTGTCGTCACATTTACTCCATGTGCAAGGTTGACTCCCTGTGAAAATTCCTATTTACTGACACCTGACTTGTTCAAAAAGATGTGCCACAACCACGGTATTTCCACCCCCTACGAACTCACTGAGCTTTAAGGCTGAGCTCCTGAATAAGGCATTTCCATGGGTACAGGCTTCATGGGGTTCAATTCCCGTAGGAGTTCACTCTTACATAAAGAGCTGTGATTCCCTGAGGATGGTTTTCCCACCTTCGATGAATTTACTGCTTTCTCTTTTGTATGAGTTTTCTTATGTTTAATGAGGAATGACATGTGGGTAAAAGATTTGCCACAGTCACTGCACCCATACGGTCTCCCTCTGGTGTGAGTCTGCTTATGTTGCATGAGCTTATACTTGCTTCTGAAGGCTTTCTCACACTCACTACACTCATAAGGTCTCTCTCCTGTATGAATTCTCTGATGATTGGTCAGGGCTGCCTCAAAAAGGAAGGTTCGCCTGCACTCACTGCACTCATACGGCCTCTCCCTGTTATGAGTTCGCTGATGCTGAATGAGCTCGGACTTGCACCTGAAGGCTTTTTCACACTCACTGCACTCATAAGGTCTCTCTCCTGTGTGGATTCTTTGATGCTTGGTCAGGGCTGACTTAAAAGCAAAGCTTCTTCTACACTCACTGCATTCATGAGGCTTCTCTCCTGTGTGAAGTCTCTGGTGTACAATGAGGTACGCCTTCTGGGAAAATGATTTCCCACACTCATTGCATCTGTAGAGTTTCTCTCCAATATGCGATCGCTGATGTCTCCTGAGGCGGCTCTCCCAAGTGAAGGCTTTCCCACATTCACTGCACACATAGGGTTTATCTCCTATATGAATTCTCTGATGGTACAAAAGCAGTGGCCTTTTGGAGAAAACTTTCCCACATTCACTGCATTTATGTGGTTGCTCTTCTAAATAAGTTTTTGGATGATCATTGAGCTGTGACCTCATGTTACTCGGATGAACACTTCCAGGATATTTAATTCCAAGAGAAGTTTTCTCCTGCTTCCTGTAGATAGATGCTTTCCTATAACCACTAAACTCATCAGAATCTTTTCCCACATCTCTTCTATTCTGGATAACAAAATCTAAATGAGATTGAAAACTTCTACAATGTGAGTCAAACGTATTGTGTCTTTGTGTTGAAGGAATGAGATTTCTGCTTAAACCAAAATTATGTCCAAGTGCAAAACTCTGCAGACATCTTTCCAAACTTTTAAGCTCATTTTGGTTTTCAGGGTGCTGCTGCATACAATCGATCGCCCATAATTCTTCTAGGAAAAAGAGAATATCCACAATCATTTTAGGGAGGGAAATAAAATATAAAACAGCCAGTTTTGGACAGCTTTTATAAGACACCAGTTGTAATAAACAAGCCCTGTAAAAATGTAACCTTCATGAGAAAAGAGAAAAACGGTATTAAAAAAAAGAGGAAAAGGAAAACCAGCCACTGTGGAAACAACGATAGATGGTCTGCAATTAATGACTGTCATGTAGGCTGCTTTCCAAATTGGACCTTACAAAATGGGGACAGAAGTAGAAATAGGAAAAAATTACTACTGGAATAGACCAAAGGAAGAAGGAGGATTGTAGGGGGTGGATCTATTAATCCAACACACATTTACTGAATTGAGCTAGGTGTCTGGGACATCAAAGTAACTCATATATTAACTGTCTTCATGGAATCGTCACTCTGTTGTTGATAGGTGTCATGGGGTTGGCTGTGACTCACAGCAGCCCTACATACAACAGAGCCACACGCTGCCCAGCCCTGCGCCACCCTCACAGTCCTTACTGCACTTGGACCCACTGCTGCAGCCACTGTGTCAATCACATTGGTGAGGGTCTTCCCCTTTTTCACTGACCCTCTAATTTACCCTAAGGGATTGGTTTGTCATTCTAGTACAGTTTGGGGAAAAAAAAAAATCAACAGGTGCAAATGAATAAGAAAATGACAGAAAAATGGCAACAAGGAGGTGAGAGAGAAGTGGCACGTCAATCTCATATAAAGTAATAATCCATGGAAAATGGACAGTTGAGCTGGCATCATAATATAATGAGCACCATGATGTAAAGACTAGATGAAGGACAATTTCAGAAGACAGAACATAATGCAAAAACCCAACGAGGCAGCATGATCATGGAACCTAAGACATGATGGTGTTAATTGGTATATCCTGAGCTGTTAAAGTAAGACTAGGTAAGACTGGAAAGTTAGGCACTATTGAGAACTTACGTATCTTGTAAGACGACATTCATGGAAAATAAATTTATGCTACAAATAATGACAGTAAGCCAACAGAACATTTCTGGCAGAAAACTATTCTGATAATTTCAAAAGTCCCATGACTATTATATGGAGAATAAACTGAAGAGATGAAATTGTCAAAGAGAACAGACAGGAGGCAATGGTAAAGTTCAGGCAAGAGGTAACAGTAGCTTTGACATGACTGACTAGTATGGAGATGGAGAAACAGGACATAGTCTGGAGGAGAAAAAGGCAAGTAGGGAGGAAGAAAAAATAAGACTCGCAGTTAAAACAAATGCTGGAGGTAGTAAAAGGGAAGAATGAAGTTAGCTTCTAGGTTTGTGGCATCAGAATCTATGTAAGTGCTAGTGCCATTTAATAATATACACATTCTTGATTGAAAAGCAAAATAAAAGTTAAAACAAAAATGAAACACAATAAGCAGTGATCAGAGGCCATTTATAGCAATAAGTGCACTCATCAAAAGAGAAGAAAGAGCCAAAATCAACACTTTAAA
>NW_006922352.1:841442-842992 GCF_000298275.1 Orycteropus afer afer
ACAACAACAACAACATTCAAAAAAGATGTGCTGAATGGATGCAAGTGATGTCCTTAGTCAATTACTATGTCATCTCCACTTGAATAAGGAACAAGCTACAGATCCTTCTTCTGTATGAAAAATAAACCTCAACCAACCAGTAAAACAGTAATATAACATATGATCATGACTGAGTTAGTATGGGATGGACTCAAAGTAGACTAAGAATTCAGGAAAGAAGTAGTTTCAAGTGCATAATTCAATATTCAAAAGACTTCACAGAGGTAAAAAGAGAGTACCTAGATGGGAAAATTGTAACACCATCAAACGCAGAGATGCAGTCCTCATGTTACCTAGTAACAAAAATAATGACAATAAATGCTTTGAACACTGAGGCTTCAGGAGCCTCCTGGTTGGTGACAGACACCAGTGCACATGGGAGGTAGCAAACACATTCTTTTTTGGGACATGGAAGCTCCCCTTTGGGAGCCCTTCCGAAACCTGCCCTATGCATCTCCTCATCTGCATCACTTTTGCTACAATGCTACTAAAAGGACAGCACCTTCTGGGAGTTCTATAAGCCATTCTAGCAAATTATTGAATCTGAGGCAACAGTGGGAGCCAGGAGGTCAGAAGAGAGGTAGGCCCTAGAGACTTCCAGGCTTATGGCTGGCACTGTGTAGGGATAGTGGGAAAACCACACTTTAATAGCCAGCAGGCCAGAAGCAAGGATGCTATGGGGACTCCCAAGCTTGTGACAAGCATCTAAGACTTCAGAGAGACTGCAGGCTAGAGGACTGTGCCCTTTACCTTACAAGATCCTCCCTATGTCTGGGTGGTCAGAGTCAGAGGAGGAAGTGCTGCATGTAGAGCTAATGTCACGAGGCAAGAAATCAAACTCCTACATGAGACAGACTGTGATCAGATTCAGAAGCAAAAAACAGAGAGACATAGTTCTTTAAAAATAGGCAAAGGAAAACAGCCCTAATAAAGAATAGAGATATTAAAGAGGACGGTTAGCTTTCTGGGTCACCAGCTGGTGCAAGTTCGATATGAAACATTCAGTGGCCACCTGGGATTCCAGTGTCATTTCTGCCCATTTTCTTGGTTGTCAACTCACTCACCTGGACTAGGCCAGCTACAGGTTACTCCCTCCACGATCCATGGTGTTTCTCCTTGCTCCAACTTGAAGATTGAGTCTGGTTTGGTAGCTTGATATCCTGTAAAAAGGGAAAAATGACTGAACACTTGGCACCAAATATTTATGCATGGTGAAGCTAAGAATACTGGACAACATTATATTTCAGGAACCACAGTATTTGTATTTTGCTAAGTAAAAACACTTAGGAGCAAAGAGTATACACTCCAGTGCCAAAGAAAAGAATAAAGGTCTATGACCTATACAGGGGGCCTCAAGCTCAACTGGCATAACATACTACACAAAAACATTATTCCACATCCTATTTTGGTGAGTAGTCACTGGGGTATTAAAAGCCTGCAAGCGGCCATCTAGATGCAACAATGGGTCTCTCCTCATCCAGAGCAAAGAAGAATGAGGAAAATTTAAAAAA
>NW_006922352.1:843767-844779 GCF_000298275.1 Orycteropus afer afer
TCTAGGACCTACAGTTCTTCAGTCTAAACACAAAATACTCAAGGGGCCTTACAGATGTCACTAAATGAGAAAGCAAAGATGATAACAGAGCCCACAGTGAGCGAGCCCGTGATGCTGCCCTTACCCACTGACACCAGGTTGCTGTAGTTCTCCAACATCACGTCCTTGTACAGGTCCTTCTGAAAGGGATCCAACAACTGCCACTCCTCCCAGGTGAAGCCCACAGCCACATCCTCAAATGATAAGGAGTCCTGGAGTGACACATTCCAATGCAACCTGAGTTAAGTATTAGTGGACGGTGTGGAGTAGATGGACAGCAACATGGTCTGATCAGGTGTTCCATGATGAATTATACACACTGTGACCAAGTCACATGCTAAAGGACCATAGATTTTCCCCAATTAGTTCTTCCAAGCCTAAAAAAAAAAGACTAACGTAACATTCACACACATGTACAACACTGTACAAGGCCTCTCTGGGCACCAAGGGTTTGCGTTCGACTAACAACCATGAGGGGAGGCGGTTCAAACTCACTCAGCAGCACCACAGACGGAGAACCCTGGTGACCTGCTTCTGTTACGGTTACAGCCAAGAAAACCCCGTGAAGCAGTTCTACTCCCTAACCATGGGGTCAACATAATCAGACTCAACTCAACAGCAAGTAACAACAACGACAACAACAGAATAATGTGCGGTAAGAACATCCAGTATTTCATTGTTTTTAAGAGTGAGAAACCACCAATAACCGAAATTTCCATCAAAAGACGACAGTGTAAAATTATACACTGGTAAAATTATACCACCTCCATGCTAGGAAACACCACACGGACATTACAGTCAATGAGATGATGCATCCACAATGACTCCAAGGTATTCTCTGAAACAAGAAAACCCCAACCTCCAAGTAGTATATTTATTTTGATCCAAAACATACAAAAACTCTTAATAATATATACAACTATACAACAGTACGTATATAAGTACATGTCTATAAATAGAAGTCTGTTGTTGT
>NW_006922352.1:845289-846757 GCF_000298275.1 Orycteropus afer afer
GTAGGAAAAAACGAAAGATATTCTCTAACTCTACAAATACTTGTTTGCTTAAATCTCTGGCATGCAGAAGTGTCATTTTCATCATTAAAAATATGAAAATCAGGTTGTTTCTCTTCCTACTGCTTGAGTCTAATTGCTTTATGTAAAAACAGGAAAATCAAAGCAAGGATAATTAGATGTGACTTCACTTCTTGAACCTGGTGTTAAGAAGGGACAAAGTTCGCACTGTCAATATCTGTACTTCAAGGTTTTATCCAAAAATGGAACGTTCAGCTGTCCCCTGCCAAAGAAAAACAAAAATTTGGTTCCAAAAATTCTCCAGAGAGGGCCATCTTTAGGGCAAGCGGCCCACCCCTTCTACTGGCTAATCCAGGCTTTCTTTTGGGGTAAAGGCAGACCAGAAGGCTCCATGGCGCAACCAAAGGTTCCAGAGTTGTTTTCCACTTAAGTTGTGCTTTGGTATTACACTCTTTGCTTGCCCCGAGGAATTTTTTAAACCCAAGAGCAATGAAAATGTTACTGGCCCTGAGAGCTGGTGTGCCTGCCCCTCACAGACATGACAAATCATGTTAAGTTTTTCTTCTTTTCTTTAATATCATGACGGCCAAGAAAATTGCACACAATTTCCCAGCTGAACAAATGCACGTGGTCTTTCACAGTCCCTCATCAATGTTCCAGCCCTCGGCACTTTACATGAACCCTGCGGCCTCCATCTTGCTTCCTAATTTGGCTTGGTTTTAACATTACAACCTACACTTATTTCCCACCAGGTCATAATATTTTCTACCAATTCAGTCTCATCTGGTCAAAATGGCTTTTAAAAGCTTCCAGAAATCCATTGGGAAACAAGATAATATGGTCAAACAAACCTCACCTGGGCCTTGGTCATTTTCTTGTTTATAACAAAGGACCAGTAAGTCTAGGATGTGTTCTGTCCTCCCTGGACCACGTCTTTGGAAGCTGGAGTAGATGCCTCAGGTCAGTCTGTTACCAGAACAATGCTCTGCCAAACGGGGAACCTCCTCTTTCTTCTGTTGCTTAATGCATCTTGATCCAGGAGACCAGAACCTGTGGATTCAGAAGCAAATTCAATTCTAGAAAGCCATGACTCTTGGTCTCTTCCATCATGTGGGCTGCCCCTACTGTAAAGCCCCACTCTTCCATCTGTCTCTTTGTTAATACCCTGGAAGACTTGACATCATGAAGCGGTCTCCACAGGAAAGTACGTGTATGAATTAACAGCCAACTTAGGGCTAACCTCCAAAATGTGAGGATAAGTCACATCTCCACCTCCCACTTCATCTTTCTGACGCCAGCCACCCATGTGGCACTTTCTCTCTCTGACCCAGAGTCGGGTCTCCACCAGCTAGGTCTGTCCTTCTAGCCCCTGCCAAATAGGAAACGTGAGCCTCTCTGCTGGTTCTCACTGCCCCCGATGAGTTCAATAATTGGCTAGAATGACTCACAG
>NW_006922352.1:847267-849896 GCF_000298275.1 Orycteropus afer afer
AGCGACCCCTACTTGGATTTCCAAGGCAGTATCGCTATGGAAGTAGATTGCCCCGTCTCTTTCCTAAAGTTAGTGCACCAGGTGTGGGCTCTGTGTAGCACTGACATGCCCAGCTATTCTGGAAAACAAAGGAATCTTGATTGCTTGGGTTAATTTCAGAAACCAGACTCCAAGGGTCAAACTCAAGGTCTTTACCCCAAAATTTAGACTAAGCTAGAGAAAGTCTTTTGTGTGGAGGGGCTAAAATCAGAAGACAGTGGATATGAGAGAGGTGATGGGAAACCAAAGTCCACTCATGGTCTTGTGTGTCAATAAGTTCTCACAAAGATTAACTTTAGGAAAGACAGTATCTAGAAGGGGGTAGCTCTGGAAACAGACACAGAATCACGTGTGCCCACACACTCCTAAATTTTTTTGTGTGGCACCAGGACAATAACCCTACTTTGAAGAACAAAGTACTAAACAAACCATGAACACTGTCTTATTTAATCCTCAGTACAACTCTGTAAGGTTTTCACGGTTATGTCCATTTTAGACACGAGTAAGCTGAGGCTTATGGAACCCTGGGGGTGCAATGGTTGAGCAGAGCCACACATCAAATGGTTGGCGGTGTGAATCCATTGGCTGCTCACCCAGTGAGAGGAGATGTGGCAGTCTGCTTTCGGAAAGATTTACAGCCTTAGAAACCCAATGGGGCAGTTCCTGTCTGTCTTATAGGAATGCTATGAGTCAGAATCCACTCAATGGCAATGACTTTGATTTGGGGTTCTGTATAAGCTGAGGCCTGGTGAGACAAGCGTACCACTCCAAAGCATCAGGGTGGGAATTTCACCTACACCCGCTTCTCGCCATTGCCACCTTTCCTCATTCGACAGCCTCACAAAAATCTTCTCTCCCCCATTACTTATTAAGAACTTTTCCCAGTGCATCATCACATACCCCAACTACGAATACTGAGCCCAAGGAGTCAGCCTCTGTAACACTACACACACCCATTCAGCTGCACCCACATAAGCAAGACTGCAAAGGCAGCCCTGGCCTTGCCCCAGAAACAGATCAGCTACCCGTCTCCTCAAGAGCCAAACTTTCGAGCTGTGCTAGAGACTCACACTCTTAAGATGCCAAGACTGTGAGGTCAAGGTGAAACATGCTCTCACCCCATGAGGCAGCAAGTCATTCTGAAGATTCTAACTCTCCTGCATCCTCCAAACCCAGACAGCACACCTCCCAACAGTTCTTTGACCCACTGGTAAACACACTGGGGAACCTGCATAGCACCCTCATTTGCAATCCTGAGATCTGTCCAACCCCAGCCCTTCAGTCTAGTCTCTCTGCAGGACCAGCCCCAAAACAAAAATATAGAATAGAGAATGTGAAATGTTTTGTGGACCGAAGAAAGCTTGGGAAAGGAGGTGACGCGTGAACGGGCCGGAGCTGAGACCGTTAGAGGCGGAAGACCCCACAAGCTCCTTGGCAGATTTTCCCTCATGGCGAGTAAGTCAGAGTTGCACCAAATGCTTATGCCTGGAACATGGCAACGGAACTGACAATGGCAATGGAACCACTCTGACCCTAAGGTCAAATTCTGGAAAATGACTCCCTAAATAAAGGGGGGTTCCCCTCAACAAAGAAAGGGGAAAGTAGATTAGGCTGGCAATCGGAGAGTCCAATCAAATAAATGAGTAGGTTAGAGGAGTAAAACCACATGACCATCTATTTAGTAAATAGAGACTGAAACACATTTCATAAAAATGTTATTTTTAATATATATATAATATACAAACCCATCATGGGATAGGAATGGAGTGGCTACTTCCTTAGACTGATAAAAACAGAAACAAAATCCTATATATTTCATGTAAAAGGAGACACAGAAAATATAACATCATTTGTATAAAATGTTACAATATATAAAATTACATATTATCTGCCGACATCACACATGGAAACGTCCAAAACTGACATGAGTGTGTGGTAAAATTTCAAGATGGTGGCGATTTCGGTGAAGAAAGAGAAGAGAAGAAGTTGGGACATTGAGCTGGGACTCGGTTGTAGCCATTAACATTTTTTGTTCCAAAGGAAAGCTATCGAAAGCAAAACAAAAATGCAACACTTTACAGGCCCAACTGAGAGCCAGTGCCACGTTGGAGGCATCCCACTAATCATGGAAAGGGTTCCTATCATCATTGCTCTCACTCCTCGTTGGTCAAGCCATGACCCAACACAGCTAGAGGACAGAAGCCAAAAACAATGATCAATAGTTAAGAAAATGAGGCAAATGCGCAACATTTCCCTAATATCACACAGACTCAGGAGACCCACCTAACTAAATAGACAATTTTATGTGCATAAAAACGAGTTTTGTCTGATTGCAGATGACATGAAAAATATGACAGCTATGACCAATGGTAATGCTCCCTTAGCAAACACTGTGTTAGTTACAGAACAGAATGTTAGAGGGATGATTCCCACCTTACCTACTAAATGTTTTCAAAATCACCATGACTTCTGACCTAATGTTTATTTATGCAAAGGAAAACATGAGAAACTAAACAAAAACAAACGGAAAGAGCCTATTTAGGTCCACTGCTAGAGAGTTAATTGAGTGAAAAATTATAATCCAGGTCAT
>NW_006922352.1:850432-851536 GCF_000298275.1 Orycteropus afer afer
GGTTTGAACCGCCAGCCGTCTGGTTAGCAGGCAAATGTCTTAGCCACTATGCTACCAGATATGTATATATATATTTTTTTCCTTGCCTTTGTTTGCGGGGCATTGAGTTTATGCTGTCAGTGGTGGGATATTTCGAGAAAGGATAGCAATAATATGGCACAACATGAAAAATGTCCTCAATGTCCCTGGGCTGTGAACGGGGAAGTTGTTACACTGGTGAACGTCTTGTGTGTTTTTGCCACAATAAAAGTGAAAAATAGTAATAAAGGAACTAAAAGAAAAAATTAAATAACAAATTTAAAAAAAAAAAATCTCCACTTGAAATAAAATTAAGGATGGTGCCTAATATTATCAACACACAGCCCGAGCCGCTAAGGAGGGGGGAAGGAAGAAGGGAAGAAAGCCGGTCACGTGCCGCAGGATGGCCCGCCTTCTGAATTAACCAGCTGCCTTCCGCAGGACAGTTTAATTTATTCTTCCTCCCCTGCTCCCACTCCCAAATTTGTCCTAAATTCAATCAGGAAAGTTGTTGTTGTTACATGCCATCGAGTCGGCCCCGACTCATAGCGACCCCTCCTTGGATTTCCGAGGCAGTATCGCTACGGAAGGAGCTCTGGTAGCATAGTGCCTATGGCACTTGACTGCTAACCAGAAGGCTGGCGGTTCAAACCCACCAGCCACTCCTCGGAAAGAAGGTTGGGCAATCTACTTCCGTAGTGATGCCGCCTCAGAAACCCAAGGAGGGGTCGCTATGAGTCGGGCCCACTCGACGGCAAATAATAACAACAACAACAACATCGCTGTGGAAGTAGATTGCCCAACCTTCTTTCCGAGGAGTGGCTGGTGGGTTTGAACGGCCAGCCTTCTGGTTAGCAGTCAAGTGAGAGCTCCTAATCAGGAAAGTAGAAACCGCTATTTAGGTAACTAGGTTGCTGAACTGAGCAAGACATATGGTTTCATTAGTTCCTTGTTTGAATTTTTCGGCACCAAAATAAGAACTTGAATATCCCTGTTTGGTAATTTTTTTTGACTCATAGTATAATTAGAAGTATATGGTTTGGAAGTACAGGACAATATGCTTCAAATTATACTGAGTCAAAAAAA